>NW_010412298.1:21378-31276 GCF_000710305.1 Buceros rhinoceros silvestris
CAGCAGGAAAGAAGGTGGGTGAGGAAGCTTGTCTTTAATGGGGCTTGGTCAGAAGTAAATATTTAACTTCTGTCTCCTGCCCTGTTATTCCCACGGTATATCCAGAGATCTGCATTATGATTTTTGTCCCTTGTGTGAGAAGAATCATGTTCTGAGCTGGGGGAACAAAGCAAAAACATAGCTCATATTCCTCATTCCCATCAGGTTTGGGATTTTCAAACAGTTCTAGGGAGGAAAGTCCCACAACCTGCTTTCTTAGTTTTGCTGATGCTCTTTCATCTTCAAACGCTTTGTTAAATTTTTTAATTGTAAAAATACATTCAACAGTTATGCTTCAAAAAAACCTTGCATTTTTGGGGAGGGGGTGGGCATACTTGGACTTCTGCGATGGTACGGCCAGATGGTGTCCTTTAAGAATCTGGTGAGATTATACAGCTTAGAAAATCTATTACTCTGAGTATCTAAAAGAATACACAGTTGCTGAGGTTTTGAAACTGCTCTGTCCTAATATCACAGTGTCCCTGCAGTGAAGGTTGATCCTGTGTATGGTCTTGAGGTGAGGGTCCAGATAAACACCAAGTGCTGAATATCAGTTTTATAAACAAGGTAAGAAGAAGGTTCCATCAGAATTTGAGTGATGGAGAAACCATTTTGTGAATAGCTTCCTGAATCGCTGACAGTTCATATTTCCTCTCAGGAATATTCCACAAAAATCTCCTAAAATACTCCCCAAAAATCACATGCTATTTTTAAATGAATACATGAATAAAATAAAAAATACCTGTATTTGTGTAATACCAAGGAATTCCAGTCGTGAATTACAAGCCAATTGTATTAGATGTTTCACTAAATGATGGCATTCTTGGTCACGCAGATTTTGCAATCTAATTATTAAGAAAAAGAGAGGTGCCTGCAAAAAAGAGATGGTATTTATGGTGGAGTGGCCACAGTGGTGAATATAAATCCCAGAATGATTCCATGATTCTGACCATGTTTTGGTGCCTGTCGTGACAGAGGGGTTTGGAGAGTGACTGAACAAGGTTAACGTTTAAAATGGTCTATCCTACGTGTTTGTGAAGGACTACTCAGAGTTTAGGGTTAGTGAGGAAGAAAGCATTTTGAAGCATGAGTTGAAACCCCGGTAGGCAAAGCAGTACGAAAGCATTGACTGAACAAAGATAGGAACTGGCTTCCTTGGAGAGAGAACAAAAGGCTTCTCAGACCTCTGATCTTCCATTAATAAAGCTATGAGATGATGGAAGTCCAGATAAGTTTCAACTGTTCGAGAACACTGAACGATTTTAGGGATAACTAAGGGAAGAATCAGGCAATTTTACACACTGCATGGATAGAGGACCCTGAGGAGACCAAAGGCAACACCTGAATGAAGAGATGGTTAGTCATCTAAGTCAGCATAGCTTGCAAAAACCACAGAGCTGTGTTTTAGTTATGCTAGGAGACAGAGGACTTCATCCATGAGGTGGATAGGTCAACTGGCCAAGCTTTTAGTTTGGATAGAAAATGGATCTGGAAGGAAGAGGAAAATGTATTACTCCTTCCTCACATGGTCACTTAGCGTTAATGCAGTTGCTCATTTTAAACTAGACAGAATGCTGTGTATATGTAACCTCTACACAGACTCAATGGTGTAGAGACAAAAGAGGCCACTGCACCCATCAGGTCTCTTCTCACTGAGCTATGATCCCACTGTATCCAACAGTCGCCCCTTTCTGACTATCACTGCACTGGGAACCAGACTTTGATGGGAAAGGGCAGAACCTGGGAGAGTGCCTTGGAGAGAGAGCGCAGGAAACACCTACCATGAATTGATCCTGGTTTAGAAACCTACAAGGCAGGCTTGAACTGACCCGAGAGACGTCGGTATCTTGTGGGTTAGGTCAGGATGGGCTAAATGCACATGTTAATTACTATGCACTAATTGGATATGTGTGAAGGAGTGAGGATATTCATTACTTTTGTGAAAGAGTGATTAATAATGCAAAGAACAGTACCCAGTTACAGAAGAGTCCTTTTTTCCTACTTCCCCCTTCCTTGCTGACAGGACCAGTAGCTGTCGGTCGTCAGGAGGAGTAGTGTCAAGTGTGCTGTTTCAAGCTATGCCCTGAAGATCCTCCATGGTCAAGTGTCCTGAAGGCAGGGCTGTGTTACTGCCCTTCAGGCTGAGGTAGAGGAGTTGTATGAGGTGGAGAGCACCATCCAGGCTGGCCGATTTTTACTGGTTGGTGGTGTTGCTCAGTGATGGATGTAGCGAGTTGCAAGGCAAGCATTCTTGTATTAGGTTAGTTCTGCTCCTTCTACCAATTATGTTTTCTTCATAACATTTGTCTGTTTGTGCTTTACCCTACGAAAGTAACATCCCTAACAACTACTTAGCAACATAATGAAGGTCAGACTGTGGGCCTCTGATATCAGCATGACTACTCAAGTGACATTAGCTCAGTAGGCAAAGAGAAGGTAGAGGCAGCTGAAGACTGCAAGGGACTTTGCCTTGGGAGTCAGAACCTGCTGTACTGGACTAAATAATCCTCACCCACCTTCTGCCCCCGCTCTGATTTGTGGCAGGAGTTACACCAGCATCCTCTTCTTTTCAGCAGAGAATTAGAGGCTATAGCAAAGCCATGAGGAGGGTTTATTCTAGGCAGAACTGAGTTGACAGAAGAAGACAGCTATAAGGTGGAAAGGAGACACTTGTGGGCTTTGGAAACACACTGGAAACTTCAAGAGCATGAGGAGCCACCCTGAGGAGGAAGAGATAGAGGCAGGTTGAGAGAAAGGAAAGAGATTGAATACAGCCTCCTCCTCCTTGCCAGCTCTGCCATGGACCCACAACACATTGCTGGCTTTTCCCAGATTTCCTCCCAATCCCTACCCGCATCTCCCAGGTGTCTCACAAATACCCTCCAAGATTTCCTTTCACACTCCCAAGAGCCTGCTCCACTGCCACAGAAGCTGAAAAATGGGAACTGCTGCCAAGGAGCTTTAAGCTGCAAATTCCTAACAGCATTCCAGCCTGGAGGCTTGCCCCAGGCAAGTAGGTCTGAAGTGCTTTAACCCAAGTTAACTCCCAAACAAGAAACGCTGTCGTTTGACAGCTACAGCTGTTTGTTCCACAGAACCAAGTGTACTGTGGCTCTCCTATTCTTTACTAAGCTTATTCCCCTCCTGCCAGTCCCACACCAGATTGTAAGGGACCACAGGCATCATCATCTGCAGATCCCAGCAGCTGAACTGCCTTTGTTGCTTGACTCCACGTTGCAGTACAGCTTGCACGTTACTTGTATTCTAGAAATACTACAGATAAAATAATTAGATAAGCAGGTCTGCCTTGCTAAGCAAACAGCACTGATACACTCCTCAGCTTCCCATAGGTCCTGGTATCCCTAGGCAGAGTCTTAAACTATAGCATAAGGGTACACCTCTCTTCCATCTTTGCACTCCATGATTCTTCTCATTTACTCTTCTCTCTACTGCCCTCTGCTCCTCTCCCCCCGCTGTGGATGCTCTTGCATCTTTCAGCTGTTGCTGTGACTATTCCAACACTGTATGTCATTCCGACTCCCTTCCCCAGAGCCCTTCAAATAACCTCAGAAATTGCCATGGAACAGCACTACGAGTTCGTAACGAGCAGAAAGTAGAAGTTAAGATGATACTAAGTGTTCCACCCTGGGCTCTTTGGCAATCACACAAAGCCAGAGACTCTGCCACAGCTCAGTCTCTTCAGCATCTGAATTCTGCCTGATGAATAGCATGTGACACCAGTTTATATACGACACCGCGACTAGGATGAAGTGTATCACAAGATTTTCAGCAACACGCCTCTCCACATACCCAACCAGCTTGTTTTGCTGCGCATATTATTTCTACCCACACCTACAACACGGTTATCTCTCTCCAACATCTGATCATAGCTGATTTACTGGTAAATTAAATTTAACTAAATTAATTTAAAGAGTAACATGCACTCTCAGCTCCCTGCAGCAGATTCTGGCTCTCTTTTTTTGAGGACACCATGAAGGGTTTCACCCCCTTTTCTGAGCAGCAGCTGACTTGCCACCAGACATAGTTTCTGCTTCACAGTTGTCATTTTTCTTACCCTGAAAAAAGTCATGTAAGATTCAGGCAAATGATTAAGCGGGATCATGCTTTTTCTTATTTTATCCTGCAGCCTAGACTGTCACATTCTCTAATGACATATTTATAAATGCTGAACGCTTTGGTGCCGTATGTAACCTACCAGATATTGAATGCAATGAAACAAAAACAGGATACCAAAGCACTTGTGGCACTAGCGTGCCCATAAATACCTGTTTTCTCTCTTTGTTTTCTTTTTTTTGTGGCAGGTATTTGGATAACTTAGACATTAAAATGATATTCTGCTCTAAGTGATCATTCTTACCAGACAGTATGAAAAGGGTACTTCTTATCCTTTCTACTGCTGCATGCTGTGCTGTCTCATGAGCACATCTTCTTTAATTTATCTGTTATAAATCCTGGTATGTGTATTCATTATGGACTAGGGATTGTTTGTGCAAATGAGTTATGATTCCCTTGGAAAAACAAAACCAAAGCAAGACACCCATCAAACACGTGGACCCAGCTCCTGAACAGATAAGTAAGGCTGGATTCACTCCAGGGGCTCTTGCTCTGCGTTAGGACAAGTTAACCCAGTAGCTGCTCGGTGTTCTGCACAGCCCAGGACAAGGAGCTGTGAGTGCTCCTTCTTGCAGGTGTTGCCTTGTGAATAGTTGATGATTCTATTTCCACCCATAAATTTGATATGCACTTCCCCTGCATGCTGGATTGGATAAATTGAAAAGCACTATGTGACTTACAACTCCTAGCAGAATAATTATTCAAAGGATGCAAGAGAAGTTGAGGTAGAGAGTGTGTGTACCAGAGTGAAGATGTACGTTTTTATCTCAGAAATTAAAGACCTAAGGAAACAACACTAGAGACATTTTCATCTTTCTGTCTGCTCAGGAGTCAGACACAATTTCTGTTCTTGTGTTAAAATTATCCCTTTCCTTACTCCAGACCAGGCATTCCACAGAAACCAGAGGAATACAGCATTTTAAGTGGTTATAGAAAGGAAAACAGTCCCATGCAAGCATGGCAAAGAATACATATCAACTCTGAAAAGCATGGAAGAGGCTGTGAAATAATTCCACTCATGCCACTAAGGTGAGACCTCTCCTCTAGTAAGTAGGAATTGTTGTCTGAAGGCAATGGAGGTCTGATTTCCTCAGCAAGTCCTCTAATGGCTGACCATTAGGCAGGAGGTAGACAATAACCACTTCTGCTGGTTTGCATTCTGGACTGACCTCAGTAAGCTCCATGTATGCTAAAGAAGCAGCTGTCTTCATTAAGCCGTTCCACATAGGATTAAAACAGTGTCACAAAGATGGTAGGTGTCTGCATACGCTCAGACAAGAAGAGGGGATGAGTGGGTTACGTGGATTTTTTTTTTTTTTTTTTTTTTTTTTTTTTTTTTTTTTTTGGAACATGGTGCTTAAACCCCACCTAGATCATACTCTAGTAAATACAAACATATGCATAGCTAGAGCATCTAGGCTTTATCGCAGACATCTTAAGCAAGGATTTATATTAAATTTCATGCTGGTATTTACTGTAACAGTCATCTCTGGACTTAAATTCTATGCTAGCTATTGAATAGGCTGCTCTATGCGATTGCAGGGGGAAGAAATACAGCACTGAAATGTGAGAGCTAACTTTTAAAACAAAAAAATAATCCACATACTGGGAAATTAAGCTGACAAGCTTCTCCCTTCATTATATGGGGTTGTAAAAGGACATTCCTCTCAAGTTCCCTGCTCTTTATGGAAAATTATGCAGAGATTAATTTTACCTACCGACACGATATCGCATCATGCTATACTTCATCCCAGATCTAAGAGTAGTTATCCAAACAGGCCAATACTTAAAAAACAGACTTTGTTATATAGAGAGAGATCAGTTTCATGAAAGAATAAGGTGCCTCAGCAACACTTTACTTAGGAAATGCTGCATAAAATTCCTCCTTGTGCTATTTTGAACACATTCTTACAGCCTTCCTTGGTGTCCTGTGCCTTCTGATATGTAGTTCCAAGCTACTAATAAACAAAATATCAAAATACTCATCATACAGCTTTATTGCAACAGGAAAGCTACAGTTCAACACCATTTTAGAAATACTGGTCAATAACATTTAAAAAATCCTCTAAATCTCAGTGATGGTGAATAGCCCTTCCAGCCTTCATAGCTGGATTGGACTGTTCTGTTCGGCTCCCAGCACTTCAGCACACAAGAGTTCACCCTACTCAAATTGCAAATGAGCAGCATAAATGTTAAAAATGATTCTGCGTGTTATTTTCATTGGCATCAGCTTCAGCAATGTTTTGGAGATGGAAGAGCTTTTGCAAGCCTCAGCGGGGCTGCAAGAAAACACTCATTTCCCCGGTCTGATTGCCAGAATGGAGAATTAGTTTTATTCAAGTCCTTGATCTTTTCCCTGCAATCCTTGTTGGCCTGACCAGGGATCTGGCCCTTCGCAGACCACCAAGTACTGCTGCAACCATCCTCTTTATAATCCCAGATGGTCACCAGCATCCGACATGTTTGTCTCTGGCAAGCTGGAAGAGGCTTTTCCAAAGGCTTCACAAGATGCTTGTTGCAAGTGCTAACCAGGCAACACTGTGGAAGAAGCTGGTGAGGGCAAAATCTACAACAGATCCCCAGGGCACACAGAGGTGGTGTCCACAGGTAATGGCTTTCTGTATAACATAGCTTAGAAAACAAACTGGGTTGGCTGCCTAAGCAATGGCTGTGGCATTAAGCAGAGGACTACTTAGAGCTCTGAGCTCATGGTGCTACAACAGAGGAGAAAACCTGGAAGCTTGCTGATGCTCTTAAGTGAACCCGTGTGTTGTAGGCACATTTGGTTAATTGAGAGTTGTCTGTACTCCCTAATCCAGGGCGATTCCTTCAGGCGGAGGAGCCCACATCTGCATTTCTTGGCATGCTAAAGCCTCCTGCTCACTGCCAGGAGGGCTGTTAGGTCCAACACACATGAGGGTTGAAGCATTTTATTCCTTCAGGAATGGTGCTGCCAGCTGCAGTGCTAGGAATACAAAACCATCTCAGAATTCAAAGATTGTCTTGAAGACAGGACAAAACAACTTCCTAGGAATACAGATGCGACAGCTACCATTGCGTATTGTTTTCCGAGGCCTGCTGGTGAGCCCTGCTAACGGCACCAAGATGTACAGAACTGCCCACAGCAGAGCCAGGGACGCGCTGCTGACACAACCTGCTGTTCAAAGAGCCTCAGGAAGAAAGACCTCATCAGCAAAATGAATTAAAAGGTGATCTTGTCCTTCATTCCATAAAAAGAATCATTAGTAACTCCATGTCTGTGAGGAAAAGGTTAAATCTGAACACCTTTTAGTGGCAAGTTCTTAATTTTAAATGCAATTAGTGTTCATTGGTACCTAAGACTGATTTGCAACAGCAGCTGCAGCAATTTTTTTTTTTGCTGCCTGAGAAAAATTTACACTGAAATTTGTAATAAGACCATGTGAAAGGTAAAATAAACAAACCATCGTAGCCAGTGCTGGCCAAGAAAGTAAGAGCCAGCACTGCAATCCTTTGTACTGTTAAACCACTCACTGTCTGGTTTTCACATTTTCAGCTTGTACAGAATTTTTCTTTTCTAAACTCAAATGCCTGCTGGGACTGGGAGTAGGCAAAGAGTTGTGGTTAAACCCTTCTTCTGTCCAGCCCCATTCCTTGAATAATCAGATGTAAAAGAGATAAACTATGAAGTCTCTTTTCCAGCAGAGTATCACAAAATAAACTGCAGTTAATCTGTAGCAACAGAACTGTCCATTTCTTCCAGGCAGATGAAATATAAAATATGCAGCAATGCTTAGAGCACTTGCTAATTATTTAACAGAGGGATTTTCCACACAAAAAACAGTTAAAAATTGAAAAGCTTCACTAGTTCTGACAAGAATATTTAAAATAGATTTTTATCAGTGATATTTTAAAGCAGAGGACTGCAACTGACCCAGTCTTGCAGCCTGAATTCAGCTGAATCCTACACAGTATTATAGACCCTTCTGGAAAATGTTCTTAACAGGAAAAAAATACGGCATCGCCTATCGCTAGTCTGAAGCGGGAATGATTGCTAGAGACTGGCCAGGATGAAGCAGGGTCACAGACTCGGAGGGGATTTCCAGTTCTGCCTCATCTCAACTTCAGTTGCTTTCACGCCTCCTATTTTCTCGGTGCCTCAGTTCACTCCGCCTTATCAGCAATCTCTGAACACTCCATGAAACTCTGGAACTGAGGCGTTGCAACACACAGTAATTTCCAGTAACACCTTACTGCTCATCATTCAGCATCACCTTTCCTTAAGCATCCTAAATTTGGATTTTGTTGGGTTTTTTGGTTTTTCTTTTTTTCAGTGGAGCTGCACACATCAGTTTATTAGCCAGCTGTCCCTATGCTGCTCTTTTGAGACGATGCTACCACTTGAGTACCATCCATCCGTCTTCCTCCGCAGTGTGTGCTCCCTTTCCGGGGGCTGCAAATTTCACCTGCTGTTAGTTTTAGTCATTCAACATGGTTGTTGAGAAGGAAAAAAAAGGACTACAAGGAAATGTTGACGTTGTTACTTGCCTTCTTCCTCCAGACCTTTCTTAAACAGATATGTGAAAGTGAGGAGGGGTCAGGGATTGCAGCTTCCCTGAAGAAAACTAAAAAAAATTATTGATGACCAAATATTGAACAGATTAAGAGTTCGGTTAGCCTAAAAAAAAACCTGAGAAGACTGAAGGTGCACAGCTTTGCACACGCTACATTTTTGTAAATGTGGATTTACACATTTACCACAGGATTTACATATTTTGTAAAAAGGAAGGGAACAATTTGTTCTCTACATGGATAGGGCAAGAAGTAACATGGTTAAACTGCACCCAAGGAGTTTCTGATTGGAGGCAACAGAAAACTGTCCCAAGCTAAGGCAACTGGAGCACTGGAGGAGATGCCTGGGGAAATCAAAGTTCCGTCCCTGAAGATCTTTGCATAATTTGAATATTTACCAGGAAAGAAATGGGGAGAATGAGTTCTGCTTTATGATAGTAAATCACAGGATGGACCAGATGAACTCATCACATTCCTTTCTGTCCTGGTAAGTTTATGCCATAGCTGTGAGTTCCAGAGAAATCCACTCATCTTCCTCTCTTCCGCTCACATATCTTACAACCCCCACACACACCATCTCCCCCACCAAGTTTGTTTTACAAAGTCAACCATGTTCCATCTTGCAGAGGAGGGTGTATGCCTCCCCCTTCCCTTTTTTGCCCCAAATGCAATGGCCCACAGCAGAGTTAAATTTTTTCTCAACTCCTATCTGATCATAAGGACCACCACGACCATCTCCACCCAGCTTTTCATGCTAACGCTGACCTGATATTTTAGAAGCTGACAGTTCCTCAAGTCACCCTAGAAGTAACAGAGCCAGGGACCGTGGGGAAAAAGCTCAATCAAAACAACAAAAAATATTGTTTCCTGAGCCTTGCAGGCAACTCACAGAAGTTCTGGAGTGTGAGATTAATGGTCGAATACAAAACAAACAACGCACTGAGTGTAGCGAGTTAATCTTTATTCCAAGCAGCTTGGAAGAAATGCCAACAGGGCTGAAAAGACACGCGGAGTCAGCTGCTGGAAGGGGCTCTCACATCCTTCCATCTGACTCCCAGTGAAAGAACATCCTTAAAAGAAAATCAGATTCACCTTGAGGACCCCAAATTACGGCAAGCCTTCTCCTTCCCTCACAAAACCCACCTCCATGGTCAGCCTTCTCCTGCTGTCTCCT
>NW_010412298.1:31336-31782 GCF_000710305.1 Buceros rhinoceros silvestris
CGGGGCCCATATCCTGCCTGCCACAGTGAAGAAACATCGTTTCAATGACGGCTCCTTCACACCTAACAGTAAGGGTGTCTCGTCCTTCCTTGGGGGTACCAACTCCCCACTCCAGCTCTAACTGCTAAGTCCTAGGTCAAACCTGCCCTCTCATACTAATCGTGACAGTGAATTTATGAAGCTCCACCACGACAGCTCAAGTCCATTGCTGTTTGCTGTCACTGTCCTGTTTGGGAGGCTGTTGAGACCTTCAGTCTCCTGGCCGTCAGCAACCTCCTTCCTCCTGGTTTCCAGTCCCCATTTCCTCATGATAAATCTTCTCTGTCACCAACAATGTCCAGCTCAGTAGTGCCCTGCACATTTAGCTCACTACGGCCCGGCATTGTTTTTAGGGAACCACTTCCACAGGTCACCCCACCTTATGTCCTTCTGCAGCCACACAGATG
>NW_010412298.1:32056-32770 GCF_000710305.1 Buceros rhinoceros silvestris
CTGCAGGCAGGGTGATTACATACCTCAGATCAAGCATGTCTACTTTAATCCCACTTTTCAGCCTGTATTAGGCTAAATGAGATGAGCTCCAGGACAGGTCTCCAGCATATTGAGGCACAGAACAAATAATAAGACATATTCTGCCGAGACAGACTGGTGCATTTGCATCTAGGTTTTGCTTATCTTCTTCTGTTGTAGCGTAACACCATCTGTGATTGCTGGGCTGAGGAGACAATAGAAAACAGAACACTTGTGGGCAGAAGCATCCATCAAGTTGTAGCATCTAAAAGTCCTCTCCGTGACCCCACAGGACGGGACCTGCCCATGAGGGGACTCGGAAAGGCAGAAGGAAAAGCGGCCGGGCAGCTGTACCTGCTACTGCTCCATACAAGCACCTTTAAACCAGCGTCATCAGCTGGGGATTTCCCACCTGTGACAGTCCCTCGGGCTCACACCCAGACAGCCCTGGAACAGCCCACGGGGTAAGCACTGCCCTTCTGAAGGGACGGTTCGCGGGATGAATTTCGCTGCGCTCGATTTCTTTCGCAGCATCACCGGGGCCGTGGGCAGGCACTGGGCGCCGCTCGGAGCGCAGCGGTACTGCGAGGGAGCTCCTCCCACTCCACAGTCACCCCAGTGCTCTCGCTGCCGGCAGCCGCCCTTTTCCCTCCGGTAGTTTAGAGACGGCCTTAGCGCCCAACTCCCACAACTGGC
>NW_010412299.1:0-9694 GCF_000710305.1 Buceros rhinoceros silvestris
GTATTGATTTTTTTTTTTTAGTTAAATATTATTTTTTCAATATTAGGTTGATAATTTCAAATTATGTGATGCATTTTCAAAAAATGTGATGCAGGTTTTTGAGCGTTTGTGTGATGTTCTCAAAAAGAACAACCTCTGATTATAATAAACACAAATACCTAGAACAAATCCCTCCTTAAATTGAATGTTGTCTGTCAGATACCACCGTACACATCAGAGTAAAAAAAAAAAAGAAAAATATTTTAGGCACACTATGTGGTAAACAAACACCCTCCATTACATGAACACACACTGCTGTTAATCCCACAGGGAATAAATTGATATGATTATCAACAGAATAATTAGAATAATTAGCAGACCTTTAGCATATAATGTTAGTTTTTTATTATTAATAAGTTTGAATCCATGTTTATTAGGTGAGTTAAAAAAATATACAGGCAATCAGAGGAAGCCAGTTTTTTCCCCAGTGATCTTCAGATGATGATGTATCCAAATCCAAACCCTTCTAGCGCCCAAACTTGCGGTATACAAAGCTCATTTTGTTGAGACCCATCACTCCTGAAAACACATCTATCAGTGTCCATTTTAAAGGGCACCAAATCTCAGAATCCAAAATTTTTCAGATTTGAAAAGACATTTCAGTTCCTCGAGTCCAGCCGTTCCCCCAGCACTGCCAGGTCCCCATTGACCCCTGTCCCTCAGCACCACCTCCACAGGGCTGGGAAAACCCGCCAGCGATAGGGACTCCACCACTGCCCTGGGCAGCGTGAGCCAGCCCTAGACAACCCCAATGGGGAAGCATTGACAACTACAACCTCCCCTGGAACAACTGGAGGCCGGTTCCTTTTGTCCTGTCACTTGTTTCTGGGGAGAAGAGACTGAATGCCCCACCCCCACACACACCCCACCCCTACGCCCACCCCACACCTCGCTCTAACCTCCTGTCAGGGAGTTGCTGAGAGCCGTAAGTTCTCCCCTGAGCCTCCTTTCTCCAGCCTCAATCCCCCAGGTCCCTCAGCTTGTAAGAGTCCTTAGATTTGAATTTGTAGTGGTCTAGATGTTGAAAATGAGGAAACCTTTGATGACAGAAGAGTTCTTTACAGCATCAGTGAGCAAAACCGAGTAGCTAAATAAATAGAAGCACACATATATACATACATAGATTTACACACGTATATACACACATACATGCAGACATGCAACACATAAAGAGTTGTAACACCAAGAAAAATTGGGCTGGTTAATTAGTCATCCCTAATGAGAAGTGACCCAGTTAACGCAGACTCCACTCAGCATTGCTCAGCCATTGCTGCAGACCAAGTTCTGCCCAAGGATGCCCAGGGCAGCTGTACCAACACAGGTGGAAGTTTGCAGGAAACACCCGTTTTCCCCTCACTTCTTCCAAAACCACCTGGCAAACTTAATGAGGACCACCAGAAACATCAGTTCTGGCAAATTATGCAGATGGTGGGTGCGGGATTCCTCTCCCCTGACGAACAGCACTTACAGACTAAAACACCGCAGTTTTAGTAACACTTCAGCAATCAGGAGGTTTCGAACAATGATTAAAAAGCATTAAAACTGGGTGGAAATGGTGTCTGCTCTTTTGTGAAAGCAGGTCCATAAGCCCGTTTTGTCCACATAACAGTCTTCATCCAAACCCACAAAACTCAGGGTTCACTCTTGCAGGGTGATAAACACCACAAGCAGAGAAGCCGCTTGGGCACAGCAAGGGAAAGCCATAAAAGATTATTTAACACGGAGAAGAGGATTACGGAGGATTGCTTGACCATTCCCCAATTGGCAGTCGGGAAGCTGGACATCCTACGACCTCAAACAGTGCAGCCAGCAGGCACTTGCTACTGCTGCTGACATACAAGGACAAAAACTGCAGAAAAGGGAGTCTTTGACAGGGTTCAGAAAACAACAGCTTATTTGGTCTTGTGCCTTTTCACTGGAACATTTCTATTTTGTTTCAAATCATTTATGTTGAAGCTTTCCAGCAAATATCTCAGATAAGGCGATGAAAACAATTCCTCAGCCTTTGCTGACAGGAGGGTAACAGTATTTTCCACAGCAAAAAGGTAACTGCGGCCAAGTCGAGAAGAAGGATTTTTCCCTTGTGGAAGGCGTAGCCTCTCTCACACCAATCTACGTGGGAGTAACTGCCCCACATTTTCCTGTCAGTGAGGGGATTTAAAGCACTTGGACTCACAGCAAAGCTGTTGTCAAGCCCACTCGTTGTCTGCTGATGACGTTACGAGCAGCTTTAGGTGCAAGAGAAACTATATAAATATCCTTTTTTTTTTCAGAGTTAGAAGATGGCTCCAGATAAGAATACCATGTTTTGCTGAATAAAGTTGTTTGCTCCTAAAGTTGCAAACTACAATGTGTCTTGGCTGTTTTGGTGCTCGCCCACACTGGAGATGGCTGCTGCAGGATCCGCCAGCCCAGGCCCCCCGCACGGAGAAAGCACCAGCAAACAAAAGGAGTTTTTCTGTCGTTGCAGCCATCTGCCACATCCAAACCAACAAAAGCCGCCTGTGTGTGGGAAACTGAGGAATGAATGGTGGGAGAGTTAAGCACCACTAATATTTTTCAGTACTACTACACAAGAAAAAAGGCATAGGATTCATCAGGCTGGGACGCACATTGTTTTTTCCCCCACTGGAACACTCAAGCCTATTTCAGGGAGGGCACAGGCACTCCTGGCCAGAGTTGCTGTCCCTCCAGCCCAACAGATTTCGCTGTTGACTGCTTTCTAGAGGTCACTTCTGGAGACATCAAGAAAAACTAGCACAAATCCCAATGCTTTTGTACCAAGTTGTGGAACTGCTATGCCTGGAGGCATTCAAGGTTTCACCGGAAAATTCCTTGCACGATCGGAGCTCATTAGATGTGTTCGGAGTGGAGGTTGGGTTCGATGACCTCCAGAGATCCTTTCCAACGTGAATTATTCCCTGACTCCACAAACCCCCTCTCTCCTGGAGACTGACAGCTAAGCCCCGTCCTTCACTTCCTCTTCTTACACCAGCTTTCAACCCAAAAACCAACTCTCATCCAATCTTGTGGCAACTTATTTTCTTTATAAAGTTTAATAAGCTTTGCAAAAAGCTTCTCAAAGGGTTTTTGAAAATGAAAGAGGATTATTATGCCCACACGACCTCCTTTATTGGCATACTTACCGCCCTTCCTCCAAATGCCAGCAATGCTGGCCTTCACTGGAGCCTCTCCAACACCTTCCCAACAGACTATATCCAGCCACATGTCTCTTCACCTCATTCTCTATCATAGACTGTATCATCTCACCAGGAATGGCACTGGGCCTCATCACTTTGGCATTCCCTAGACCCTGTTAAAGCCGTTTGTAAACGTACCGGCAGCCTCCCATGATACAGAGACCCTGGGCTCAGTTCTGTGGTTATTTATCTGAGTTCCTCAGGAATGGTCTCATAGATGTTATCTATTCCTGGACACTTACTAACATCTACTCTTTTTTTCATAATATTACGGTATCAGATCAAGCAATGTAAAATCAGCCCAATATTGAACCAAAAGCATGAAGGGGGCAGAAAATTATCTGATGGGAGGAGAAGAAGAGAAAATGACACTTTTGAAATTTAAACCAGATCCAGTTTTTAGCAGAATGGAGCTGTGAAAGCAACTACTGAGCTGTGGAAAGCTGCTAGCAGCGTGAGGGTGAGCCGTAGATTACCAGAAGCCAGCTCTGCTGCTGCACAAGTCCCCTGCAAGGACTGCCCTCCAAGCATGGGAAACGGGCAGGTGCTCCCCACCAGAGATGGTGTAAAGGTCTGTACGGGGATGGCCCATCCAGAAATACTGATCAAAGCCCTCCACAGGTCTCTGCTGCCTGGGTCTCCCCTTCCATCAGGTGCTCAGAGAGGTGTGGGACCACCTAGGGAGGAGATGGTGGTGCATTTTAGGGGCAGGAACAGGATGGCATACGCTCAGCATGTTTTGAAAGTTCTGGGCTATTTTAATCCATTTTATGATCCCCTGGATAAGCGGTTAAGATCGAGTGACCCAGCACGTGAATTCTACGGGGAGAAGTGCCTCAAATGTGCACTTGCAGAAACCCTGCCCTTTGCCTGCCCACGGATTTCTTCAGTAATGTATAAAGTTTCTAGTTTTTCTTCTTAAAAATGTATCACAGAAGTGCAGCTGGCATTCATTTCAGCAGGTAAATGAAGATGATTTAATAATGTCAGCAAAACATGTGAGCTAGCATGCATAGTAAGAAGATAAAATTGAAGAACAATTAAGGAACCTGGATACGCAAATATCTGCATTATAGTAAATGCATAACAAAACCAGTTCTTCACTTACCAACACTGTAAGTTCTTAACGAGTCACAAATAAACTTAATGGGGTGTAAGTTTCCAGTTTAAAGTTGCCTTTTAGCCCTTTTTCTACCTCTGCTCTTCTCCAGAATTAGAAGACAGGGCACGTTGTTAATTCGCTCTTCTTATACAGACGTTAACCATCTTCCAGGTGGTCATTGGATGGCTATTTCTTATTAAAAAAAAAAAAACAACAAAAAAACCCCAACTTTGGTTTCCAATAATTCAAAGATCAAGTCCAGAGCTAGACTTTAAATCAGCTGTTTCTTCTCAGCTTTTTTTTTTCTTGTGTCTGCTTTCCTGTTCTCCCTTCTCTTACGATTTCGTTCTCAGCCTCCTCTGCTGTCCTCGTAACTCTGTCTACAGAGACACACGTCAAGGAAGCAAGAGAGGATGATCTGCCTGTGGTGACTGAATGTTTTTCCTGGATTTGAAGGTTGTCCTTACTGCTTTCCCTGTAACAAAAAATCACTTAATTTTAGTCTCACAGCATCCTGCATTCTAGATCCAGAATGGCAGCCCACTCTCAAGAGGTATTTGGCTGCCCATCACCAGCCCTTTGCTTGGTGATAACTGTACATGTGAGATGACAAAAGGCACATGACAGAAAGGCATTAATGAAATATAATGGATTTTATGACTGGATTATTTATAAATGGATTTAGAAATGGATTATTTTTAAGAACAAAAGCCAGTGAATGATTATTTTCCTGCCTCAGACCCTGGGTATATCTAGTCTTGGAAGGGCTCTGGCTTTGGCTATTGCTTCCGAAGGAGTGTTATTTTTTTATTATTTTTACAAACCTGATTTTTCAAAACTAATGAGAAGTTATTTTCTTCAAGGCAGTCCACAGTAGTCCAAATTTACGAGTAAGGGCTAACGGATGGATCATATGGACAATGTGACTCTCCAAGTGTTGCTTCCTCTGGGATTCAAGCTGGCAATCCCTCCCTCTGAAGGGGAGGGAGATGGAAATTCACAGCACTGTGTCATTTTTTATTTTCATAATAGTGAAAATAAATTGGAATTGGAATTGGAATTTTTGGTGGTAGTGGGTTGGGCTTTGGGGTTTTTTTCAATTTGACGTGCTCGTCTGCACTAAATACCTCACCTCTGAAGTCACGGAGGAGGAAGAGGACAAATTTGGTAAGTTTTCATGTTAAAAGTTTTCAGTAAAAAGCTGATGTGTCTGAATGCCAGCTCTCAGAAAAACAGAAAATTAAATCTTGATCTTGTCAATAACACAATATTGTACTTTCATGCTCTGTTTTCTGTAAGTTGAGGTAGATAACGGTAACCTTGTGTTTGTTGTTGGTCTGGGGTTTACAGATAGTAAACTGACTGGTGAGTACTAGATACTTTTTGGTAATGACCTTTGGTGACTGTTGCTTTGTTAATAGCGTTGTAGTCACCAGAAAAATGAGGCCAAAAGGCCAGACTGGTCAGCGTGAAGATGGTTTGCTCAGAAACTATCAAAACAGATGAGCATTAAGGGCCTAATTCTTCATGTGGCAAAAAAAGATGACTTACGGAAAAGAGGGAGAAGAGGAATTTTCCTGTATTACAACAATAGGCAATTCTTGATATTGCAGAAAAAAAAAACCCAAAAATGGCCAGTTAAAAAAAGACTCCAGCAATGAATTGCGGAGAGAGTTGGTCGGGCACAGGCATGGGCGTTACATATCAGGTTTGTGTTCCACCTAGTGTCTACAAATACCTGGCAAACTTGCAACCAGCAAATCATCCAAACTTCCTTTTTTACTTCTTGTGTTTAATTTTTCATGGCTTTTCTGGTGCTAGTATTATAAATTTCCATCCGCTTCTCTCTATTAACCTCATAGTAAAATGCTTTGGTAACATAAAAGAATTCTGCAATTCTTTTTAATTCCATAAATCTTTTTTCCTCCTTTCTTAAAGCTAAGTTTTTCTCTATGGAATCGTAAGAAAGACCAAAATTGGTATGGTTTTCGAGAGTAGGAAATCACACTTCCCAGTTCGAAACTGAAGGTAGAAACAGCATAGTACAAATATCGTCCATTTTATTATGGCAAAGGCCCTATTTTTGCCTTATTTTCACTTCAGAGGCACTGGGTAAGACTCCAAATGATGAAGATCCTCTGACACTCTTACAATGTAAGTATAAACAGTAAACACGACAAAAATGTAATATTTCGGGAATGTATTTGACACAGCTTTTTTTCATCTCTGAAATTATTTACCAAAAAAATCAGGCTTTTTCTGCAAGATAAGATTTGACAGTTCTTTTTTATTTGTTTGTTTGGGGTTTTCTCTTTTATCTAAATCATCACTCATCCTTACTCAGTTGTCTACAGTGAAGAGCCTCAAATTACATTGTCATTTTCAGCTACATCTCTGGCAGCAACTTAAGGTGTAGTCTTAAACGTAGATTTTTATCTCCAGAAATCCTGACTGTGTTGCTGCGCAATGCTTTTCATCTAAAAAAGTAGGAAAGTCAGGGCTTGATGTTCAGAAAAGACAAAAAAATTTTGGGACGAAGATGAAACAAAGTGGAAAATAAGTTAGAAAGGTCAGAATCAATTGTGTTTTGTCTTTAATAGCAATAGGGGTTTTCTATAAGCTTCTGGCTTATAGGCTTATGCATGGATTTTACAAAACGTAGTTTATTAAATAAGACAGTTTTATTATTTTCTTTGATTTTCTGTGGACAAAAATACGTTTTTCTGGGACAAAATATCCTGGCTTTACACTTTGCTTTCCCCTCTGAAAACCAATGCTCAGCAGAGTCTGTGCACAATGATTTATGCAGCTTGTGCTTATTCACAGGAGTCTTTTTAAGTGGGTTCAAAACAAAATAATAGACAGCATCATGGCTAAAACAAAAATAACGCCTGCTTTGAGTTCAGCAGTGGAGTAACTTAATGGCTGGGCTTGCCCCTTATTTCCTACCCAGTACAAGAAAACATGAAAATTTTAAAGAAAAAACAAAAGTGGAACTTATTTGAACAGCTTGGTTTTTAAGAGTATTTTCCATGCTCTGTCGCTCAAAACATTTGTACCAGTTTAAAACTGAGCTGTCTGCAAAGCAATGAGCTCATATATAGAAATATTTTATGTGACACGTTGGTACAGATTGCTAAATGGGATTTAATTATTGGAGTTTTAATCTTAATTATTGGAGTTTTAATTATTGGAGTTTTAATGTGGTGCATCCACATCTCCTCAGAAGCTCCAGAATTTCTTACCTAAACAAAGAAGAATGTTTCACAAGCGAGAGATCAAGACATTTGCTCGTGATAGAAGTCAACATTTCATGGGTTCGATGTTTTGTATTCCACATCCATCTGAAACCGTGGCAACACATGTATGTTATAAGGCTTACACTGGTGTGTTGGAACTAGGACTACCAAACTCTGAACAGGACAAACATCTGGATGAAGAAACGATCTCGCAGCTCCCTCATTTGCCATTCACCACATGCTGTAGCCCAGTAATAATAATAAAGGCCAGAGCTTTATTTACGGAGCAGGTTTGTATGGTATGGATATATAAGTGTAACCACATATCTCAGCCTCTCTTAACTGAATTAAAAGAACTCTGTGACTTGGCACCATTCCCATGGAGCACTACCAGGATCCCATCCTGGCAGAAAAATTATCGCGTATGCCCCTTGTGCAGCAGGACAGGGCACAGCAAAGTCAGTTCTCAGACGCGTAAGCTGCCAAGAGCCACTGGGTTAAAAAAGATCTTGTCAAGAGCGAGGGCTGCCTGTTTTGGCAACTCAGTCCCTCCCCTCTGAAATAATCACCTGGAGTATGCCAGCTGCAGGCACCTTGCCCTCCATTGTTCCACTTTCCTGGCTGTAAGGAACCTCGGAGATGGGAGATGTGTGAAAGACCTCGACAGTGATCCTGTTAGCGGTGTTGGTTTTTTACCAATGTTTATGATGCTCCTGACGTATAGAGATGACTCAGAAGCCTGTTTTATGTCAAGCACCAGGAGTTTGACAGGGGTCCCAAGGTGAAGTTGCACTTTTTATTTCACCTGAAACAACTCTGGCCAAATAAACTGAAATTCTCGGTCACTTCTCCCACCCAAAGCTCCTTTAAAAATGGACTTGGAGGGGCTTGCAGAAACCCCATCCTCATCCGTAACCCAGCTGGTGTTCAATTCCCAGCTACCCAGGCCTACAGGCATCACCAGGGGAGGACCCCAGCCTTGTCACACAGCCACCAACAGCTGACTGCAAAACACCCTGAGCAAAGTCATCCCTGGAACAGGCACGGACCGTCCATGTGCATTTCTGGCTTTTGCCAAAAACCACCTGAACCACAGCAGCTGCAGCAGGAGCCACCATTTCTCACAGATGTACAGAGTTCATGGAAGTCAGGGATAACCTGTAAAGGAATACCCTGTCCACTTAGGTCCTGACCATGGCTCCAGGGTGACCTCTGCAGAGCCAGCTGCAGGCTCAGGAGCTTTCTGGCAAGCAGCCTCGTACATGTAATAAGTGTCTAAATATGTCATTGCTGAAGTCATGGAAAAGCGAGTCATCGCTGTTACAGAGTGTGACTGCTGCCCTTTGCAAGGAGCAGCAATAATATCTGAAATCTCAGGAATGGGATTAGAACAGCTCTGTTTTCTCGTCTTTTTGAAGTTCAGAAATGTTTGTTTTGTTTAGCCCGGAGGAACATTTGGATTTCTACTTGTTTCCATTTTGCAGTGGGGAGATACGTGGAGATGCTTTGAGTTAATGACAAAACCACGTTTTTTATTATTCTTGTTTTATTTTCAGTACTTATACCTTTTTTCTAGAGGAACACTCATCTACAGCAGAACTAGGGTACATTTAAAATGCTAATTTCTGCTTCAATTTCACAGCTATGAAAAACAGATAATATTACTCACCGAGGAACTGACTGAAAAAAATTTGAAAATGCAGGATATATGAGGCAGTATTTTACACTTACTGTACTCTACTGTCATGAATGTTCTCGGGAAGGATTCTTCCATTCTGCAGAGCAAAGAAAAATCCCATAAAAGAAGTCCATAGAAGTGAACCATAGATATTTACCACTAAAGCTTGCATTGTCCGAGTTGTGGAAGCAAAGTCCACAGAAGCAACATGTGCTTTTACATACCAGCATGTTTTGTCCCTATAGTTAAAATATTTCTGATCTGTGTGACCTTACATTAATCAGTTATCAGTTATTAAAAAAAATCAATGGGAAAAATAATCAGGAGTAAAACATTATATCATTACAGTCTGGTTTGGGTTGAAGGGACCTTCAAAGCTCACGCAGTCCAATCCCCTGCAGGGTTCAGGGACATCTGCAACCAGAGCAGGTTGCTC
>NW_010412300.1:0-12338 GCF_000710305.1 Buceros rhinoceros silvestris
GCGGGTCCGTGCCCGAGAAGGAAGGGGTGTCAGCCAGGCCCCCAGCGCACAGGGCTCTGCCCTCCACCCTCGCCTCCCCCGTTTTCTCTTCGCTGGTTTTGCTTTAGAATGTTTGCTTCGGTTTTGAGGGGTTTTTTGTGTCTTCCGAATAAACGAGTTTTCCTGGCCTGAAGTGTAACGAGCAGGGAGCGGCCATGGACTGGCTCCCAACTCCTGGCACGGGCTTCCCAGCCGTCGACGAAGGGCAACTCTGCTGTCCTGACCTGTGGAATGTGGGATGCCAAGGGGTACAATGACTAGGAGAGAAGGAAAACACAAAAAAGGGACAACTGAGAATTCAGGTAGGGATTAGAAGCAAGGAAATAATAGAAATGAAAGAGCAGAGAGGGGCTGGGAGACCACTTCATAACGTTCAGTTGGTTGTGAACCTGACATCTCAAAAGTAAGTGCTGGAACTGAGGCAAACAGCACCTCTTTATGGAAGAAATAACAGAGCAATTTCTGGTCTTTTTGGTTCTGTTTAATAATTTAACAATATTATCACTTTGCTTATAGATTGAGTAAAATAAGTTCACTGAGAGTCGTATTCATGTAATATTCTACCATCAAATATAGATGGAATAAAATCCAGTTTAACGAGACTTGAGTCCCATGGATGTCTATGAAATGAGAAGACAAAAAGCATTTGTGTTTTCTAAACTAAAGTAACTACTGAGAGAAAGCAGGAGAAGTAGGCAGGCAGGATTAGAACAATGCTCCTTTGAAAAAAAAAAAAAGTCGATCCAAAATATGTCAGTTAAATCATTGCATTGCTCTTTACCTACTCCTGTTTGCACAGATCCCATGTGTATGCTCAATGTGGTGGAAGTTGTGGTTAGATCCATCTCTGGATAAATACCTCTGAGCCACAGCTCTGGCTATTCAGCTGAGTGTTATCTCACCTATCCAAAATATATTACTACTTCTCTGCAGGCTGGAGGGTATTAACTTACTATTTGCTCTCTGTGGTTGTTCCCACATAAGTAAAATTTGTTTCCTAAAATGCTCATAAAGAAAGTGAAGGGTGATTGCTGGTACGGCCAAAGTAAATGGATTTTCTAAATGGCATTGCTTACTCATGCTGAAAGCTCTTGTGGCATTTAAGTGCTAACAACTGATTTAAAAAATGGCTGGTAGAAACCAATTTTGAGTGTTCAAAAAGTAAATTTTATGAGTGCCACAAACCTAGAGTTGGATAATGCTGATCACCACGTGCCATCACAGTTGTTAACTGGTTCCACACGTGTACGCAGTACGGGGCACTCCTGTTAACACGTTCAGCCGGGAGCTGTGCCCATGCAGATGAGTAAAGCCAAGACAGAAATACACTTAGTCCATTCTGCCGGGCTCTCGACTGACTCCTGTTCCCAGTTCAGGCTGTGAAAATCACCAGTGATACCTGTTGAAACGGATGAGCCTGCAAAGTGGCATGCTCAAAGTTCATCCATGTCTCCATGCTTTGGTTTCGCAGTGATTAAAGTTTGCTTGATCATGGCAAGAAGCGATCTGATAGTTTACAGACACTGTGTGGTGAGCGGGGTGTGGAACAGGGTGGGAGGCAGGCTAAGCAACAAGAGAAGAGAAAGGGAGTATTTACAGACAAAGGGGGTTAGATGGATTAAATCTACAGATAAACAGCAATCAGTGGCTTCCACACTGGAACACTGAGGAGTTACATGGCGCATCCCAGGTTCCACCGCAGTCAGTGTTGGACCTGTGGCGTTCCTCTGCTGGCAGTAGGTTTACTAAGACACTTCTCTCTTCTGGGCAATTCTGCTCTTGTTCACGATGTGAACTAGAAGTGTGTGGGCAGATCCCATCGTGCCTGAGCACATTTAGATAAATTAAGGGTTTGACCTAAGTAATTAGTGATATAATATAGCAGCATAAATTAAGCGCTGAGTTTGTCATTCTGGAGCTGCTCGGATGCTTCTGGAGATCTGATTTAAGGATGAAATCCTACAAGGTTCAGGAGGCAGATCTCAGAAAGCAAATCTATGTGCAATGCGTAAGCAAAAATATCTCCTTGCAGCCCCCACAAATATACATACAGATTTAACTAAGAGCAGTGTTGGTGATTTCTAGCGAGACACACAGGAGCCATTTGTGATGATGAAATACATGTTTCAAACCCATTTTGCTAGCGGACCGATTTTAAACAGGGACTTGCAGATGTTACTCTCTGAGGAGCGGTCGCGTTAGTACACCGTTTGACTAGTGACTGCAGCAGCAAATGATGTGTGGATTTTTATTAATTCTCGCTAATTACCCAGAATTTCTGGGAGCTATAGATTTTCATCCATGAAGATAATTATCTGTGTCACAATGAAATATCACTGCAAAAGAAGCATTTCGTTTCTCAAACAGTCAATTCATATGTGATTTAACATACCATTGTTTGTACATGGTAAGGAAAATGGTTAGAATATTATTTAACAAAATAAGGGCTTTATGAAATGCTCTGCAACTTACTTTCCCTTCTAAATGAAGTGGTGCTCGCTCAAAGTATTGGCCTAGCTGAGTTGTGGGATGGATCGTCATACTGGTGCCACTGGCACGTTTCATGTGGCCTCACCCAGCAGCTGCTGTGTGGAGTGACCCAGCTGTGAAGACCCTCCGTGTGTGGTGCAGCAAGCAGCTGCCCCTGAGAGGGCTGGAGGAGGCTGGTGAGTAAGGTTTGGTAGCCAGGCACAGTATAACAGCAACTCTTCAGTAGCTTCCAGCTTATCAAAAGGGCACCACTTAGAGGACCTTTAACCTCTGGTTTGTGGTTCGAACTGGGGCACTAAGTAAATAGTTTTCTAAAAATGCCAGTAGCTGTTTCAGTATCGCATGGCTCCCCCCCTTCTCCTGCACCTTTGGGAGCAGCTACAACCAAGATGCTGACTGGTTGGGAGTGTCATGCTTGTTTCCTAATCCAGCTGGGACAGTCACGCTGTGCTGAAGAGGGCTTCCCTTCCTAGTCACAGGCTGCAGAATATTAAAGTTTCCTGAGAAGCAATGCTTTTGGAGACTTGGCCATCAGATTATCTCAGGAAAAACACGCGTTACACAGGCCACAGTTACACTAGAGGTGTGCGTCCTGTCTTTGATACGTGTTCTTGCTGATTCCACTTGTCTTTTCCAAAGTCTTTCGGGTAAGGCCAAATGCAAAAGCTGTCTCTGCTGTCCGGTGTAAGAGCTACATCTTTGTATGGTGTCAGCTACAACACCAAACTTGAGGTTATTTTAAATTTGAAGCAAAATGACTGAAGTACTTTCCTTAAGTCATGATCATCTGTAGAAGGAAAATCAATTTTAATAATAATGAAATGGTTTGTCTTGCACTGCCTGTGTCTCTGGCTGCCCTTCTGGGTGGTGCTGCTTTACGTGGCATTAGGGATATTGGGGGCGGATGGCAGCGTGTAGCAGACTTGTCTTCTCAAAGGTGTTAGGCTCCGTGGTGAAGCTCAGGTGAACAGAGCTCAGACATTACAGTCACAAGTAATCACAAGTTTCGTCCTGCGTCACTGAAGAGGGGAGCCGTGCCTTTTTCTTACGTGGACTGTGACAGCACCGCCTGCAGCCTGCAGCCTGGTGTAGGGAGGGAGCAGGAGCAGAGTCCATACACAGGGATTGCAAAAACGAGCTGCTCTAAGATGAAGGGAACTTTGGAGGATTTTAACCTCTGTTTGTCTTGGCGTTGATTGATAGTATTGGGATATTTTTCATGTACACACGACAGGTGAACGTAATAAGCACAGAATGTGAACGACGGTAACTGTTTGGTGAGATTGATGCTACAACTTACGTTTCTCTCTTACGAGGCTTAGCTTACAGATACAGCAATATGTTTGATCTAGTCATTAAAGTTTAATGTTTCAAAACATTTTTCTTCCCATCTGAGATCCTTCTAATGTAAGGTGTAACTACTGGAGAGAGAAGTGGCAATATCTTTGCTATTTTCCCCACTTGTGGCCCCCTGATTGCCCCTTCTCCCATTCCTGTTGAACTTGTATTTTTGCAACTGCTACAAAATGGAATTAAGCACCAAGTCTTGTGTAGCTGCAAGAAGTCAAGAGTACATAGGAAAACAGTCTATGCAGCGGATTTGGGCTAGTGTGATAAGGCAGCTAGAGCTGTAATATGACTTTCTGTTTCCCATGGAATGTCCTTGTAAAAGTTTCTAATCATTTATTAACTGTTTGTTTTGGCTTTTGCTTGTTATAAACTTTGGTGTAAAGAATGCCTGAAGCAGCTCCCCACACTGCAGCTGGAGGGAAGATATTTCCTGCTTGTGTTACACTTTGTACCTAGATTTACTTTCAAAACGCACCTAAAAACGTACCCCCCAATGGAATTATTTAATGCTATACAACAGATACTTGGGCATTTCTTTCTGCAGCTCCCAACATATGGCCCTAACCCTTCCCCAGATAAGCACATTTGTGGTTATAAAGGGAGTAATGTTTTTCTATGTTTTCAGTAAAATGGAGAAGATGAGCAAATCTCAGCTCAGAACATGCGTTTAAATCCCTGCTATCTGGATACCTTTCAGCCTGCTCAGTACTTTTAAACTAGCGTCAGCTTGCTGTCAGGGCGTGGCATAGAATGGGAAATTGCTGTCTCTAGCCCTCTGCTCTCAACTGCATTAGGCCAGATTTCCGAGTCAAGATGTTACGTTTAAGAGAGGAAAGTTAATCATAGGTCTGTTGTGCATCTTCTTTTCCAAGCAAAGTTAAAAATAGGAATTGTATACATTGTGTTAGATGATTTAATTTTTGGTAATCCTGATCGTTGTAGAAAAGTAAAGCGTCTGTCGGCACCCTATGTCCGTGTCTAACTCAGATCCTTAGTGGGCATCTCGCAATTAAAGCTATCAAGCATTTACTTCCACAGATGTAGAGGGACATGCTTGGGCCTTGGTTAGCTCTGATGGGCCTTGGTTAGCTCTCTGTTCAGGGACAGTCCCGACTCGCCATGCAACAGGTGACACATCACTTTCCCAACCTGCTCACCAGGGGAAGCTGGGCATTGGGCTTTCCCTTTGACTGGTCATTTTGTCTCTTTCTCATAACTGACAAATGTGTGTGTGGAGTTTTACTCACCCACAAGTTAAACTTTTAAGATCTAACTTGAGTTAGAAAATCAGAGTCTCTGATTGGTCCGTGGTTTCACAGATGTGTGTCCTGGTTGTTCTGTGCGACACCATCAGGACTGCATTTGTCGCACGGTGACAGCCCTAGCAGCTGCACAGCCTCACCGAGATACAGGGGAGATACCCAAATGTGGTCTGCCTCTCTAATCTTTCTATTCGTATTGTTCCTACCTGCACTTGCTTGGGGGTCCAGGCCTGTGGCCACTGGAGAATTGAAGAATCACCCTCAGACTAGCAGGGTCTTTGGTCACCTCTCACTGTCTTGTTTCTCTGGAGGAATTGTCTTTCTCTCCACCCTGAGATATGCTCACCCATTTACCTCACTTGTTTATGTAATGTTATGGACCATAAATTGTGCCCCAAAGCTTTTCTGGGCTAACTCCCGCTATGCTGCTCCAGTGCATTGTGATAGCTGGTGCTGTACCTTTGGGGTTAGCTTATTTTCCTTTAAGGTTCAAGCCTGAAGCTCAGCAGGATCTCCTGGGTACCGATCAGTTCGTAGGAGATGCTAGTTTGCCGCCTCATTGACCTAGGCCCCAGGCTGAAGCCCACTGAAGGGATGGAAACTGCTCATTGACTTGTGGAGAAGGGCGTGATGTTTGAACATGGTGACATGAGGGAAAGGCCATTGTAGGTATAATTTCAGCGTTTTGTATCTTTTTTACCTTTGTAACTACATTTAATCAGAAACATCTTTTAAAATCCACAATAACTGCCTTGTGTCTGTATAGATAATTCTTTGTCTAAAATACACGGTTTTCCCAAAATGCACCAGTTTGGTACTGGTACTTGCTATTTATCCGTGTCTGAGTTTCAGTGATGCTGCTGGTTAGTTAGAATTCCCCAAACCCAACGCACTGCCGTCTCTGTGGAAACTCTGATATGTATCACGCCTACGGTAATTTCTTCGGGAATACTGGGAATGTTTTCTTAGGCAACTGGGCTGAAGAATTTCTGTATTCTACTCACTTTCTGCTAGTGTTGTGCCGCACTTAAGGGTAGAGCGGCAGCTGTTTGTGAATATTTGTCAACCAAGATAAAATGTGCCACTCTTCACTGGCGCTTCCAGCCCCCTGTATTTCAGAATCAAGCCCTGTCTGCTGAGGAGATTTGTTATTCTCATATTATTTTAAATCTAAGACGTTCAGCATATTTATTACTGGAGGTTGCACCTGAAGCAATACTCAGTGGTTTATGGAGTGTGTACAGAATATGAATTCTGAGTAGGAAGGCTTTTGTTTCAGCAGGGATTCCTACTTACCAAAAAACCAAAGGGAATAAAGAAGGGGGTTTGAACTCTTAAAGCCATCAATTCTATTTTGTAATCAGCAGTTGTTCCAGTTAATGGTGTTGATTGTGACCATGACAAGCTGCAGATAACATTTCTGTGACAATAAATCCTCTGCTGCCTCTAAACCCAGTTAAGAAGCCCTCACGTTGGTTTTGCCAGTGTCTGTTGCCACTCTGATCAGAGACACTCCTCAGAGCAGTTTGAGCCTTATGATGATTTTTGGATGCCCTGGGTTTTTCTGCTTGGTCTGTTATAAATTAGCTTAGTTTTTATAAAATGAGCCATTTGATTCCAAGAAGGAGATACCGTGAAAGTAGCTCAAGTGCCCCAAATAACTGTGTTCTCCAGGTGTTGTGTAGGTAGAGTAGTAGTATGCACCTTTTTAACTCTTGGTGATAAATACTTGAAATAAAACAGCTCCTGAAATCCCTCAGTATGGCTTGTGAAGGCCATAAAGCAGACGGAGACTTCTGCACACCAGCAGTTCAGATATCCTGTGTCGATCCAGATCACAGTAGTAAGTTTCAAAGTTCAGAACTAAAATACTTGGCTGTCAGTTTTGGCCAGTCAAATTATCACAAAGCAGTTTTCTTTCATGATTCATGGTTTCTCCGGAGTGAGCTGCAGCACAACTGATCAGGTGAGGAATGCTGACAAAATTGTCAGTCTGGCAAAATAAATCATTTCTATCAAACCAGTTGCATTTTGGTAATATCCGAACTTTATCGGATGTTTCTGTAGAGTGTAGCCCATTTCTTGTGATTTATTCTTAGCACAGTTTTAATATGAACTTTAATTTGATCTGGAGTTGCAAACAGATTTGCAATCCCTTTGAGATTTATGATTTTCTTTCTTACTGTCACTGTTCTCTGAATAGCTGCATGAAAATACTCAGCCTGTTAAAATTCTGATATTTGCAGCACTTTGTAGAGTTCTTTGGGATGTTCAACTATGAGGCTTTTTGTCAGCTGCTTGTCAAGAAAAATAGCTTCACAAGCTGCTTCTGAAGCCAAACCACATAGAGTAGGCATCTTTGTCACGGCCTTAACTGGCGAAGGCAGCAAGCCTATTCCGGGGCATACTCTATGAAGGCATTTAAAAAAGGTTCTTGAAGCAAGTCCATCAAAGTGGATGCTCAAGGAAAAAGTAGGATAAAGCATTATTCCTGTTCTACAAATGGGTGAAGTTATTTAACTCTGTACTGGGAGTTGATGACAGAATTAGTAACTAATTAGACTTTCTAAGTACCAGAGAAGTGCTTCAAAGACATGATCTTCCATCTCACCACCTTCCTTATCGGAACATTTTCAGGTATATTTCCAAGAAATAGAATAGTTTTAGAAGTTTCAATAGAAACATTTCTGTGGTTTGGTGTATGTGTGAGAGCATTGGCGCCCTGCAGCTCTTGAGTATGCCACAAATGTAAAGAGCTGGCGTGAATTACAACAAACCCAGACTGCAAAATTCTGTATTACTTTTGTTCTGTAGAAAAAAGAGTGCAGCCCATAGATTTTATAATTTCCTACACCTGATTGTGTATTAGCAGTTACTACTTTTGGTAGCTGGTACTTGATGTGAACAAAGTGGCACTTGTACTACTATTACACAACTGCAGATATATTTTCTTTTTTAAAATCCTGTTTTTAAACTGGTAAGTAACTGCATTTGTCGTTCACGTCTCTTTCTCACGTCACCTCTAGTAATCACTTTTGAATTGGGAAGTAGTTTGCCAGTCAGTATACTGGAATTGTTTAGAAATGTAGCTTGGACAGAAGTTTTGCCTGCGCTTTTAATTGCAGATACACTTACTGGTTTTTCCAAGATGATTCATGTTTGTTTTCAAATAGCGTTTGGTGCAGCTTGTTTACAACTGTTTTCATAGACAGCCTAACATCTAGTAGGTATAGTACAATATAACCCTTTTTTGCTTAGGTCTGAAGCTGTTTTTCTGTAGTTTGTGTAACATTTTGGTGATGGGGCTCTTAGACAAAGTGATAAGTAAACTTGGCCCTAAAATATGTAGATGCAAAAATGTGCAAACAGATCAGAACATGAATAGTTTAGGTAGATTGACTGCATGCTTTTTTAGCCTACAGATTTCTATTAATAAAACATCACTGCACTTGAAGAGCCCCCTAACTGGGCTGTAAGCAGCTTATTTCAGGAAAGCTTGACTTTTAGGTTCGAAGGTTTCGTGTCTCAGCTGTAGCAAGCTGTTAGAAGTACAGTTCGTTGGCTTAAGGGCAGTCTGTGTCCTCCTGGCTGTTACATGCATAGCAAGTAGGGAAAAGGCTCTTCAGGATCAACTCTGAGATCATTGAATTTCCAGCAGTCGTGCAGAAAATTCAGAGCATGTATTTTATGCGAAGGAGAAGTGTTGCGCATAATCCTAATCCTGTAGGAATTAATTTTATGGCATTTCGTGTAGGCAAGATTCACTTTTTTGATCACCGGAACAGGTATCTTCTGAGACTATTGTACGTGATTTTTCTTCTTAGGTCTCCTTTTCTCCTTATTGGCTTTATACATTGCCTTAGTTCAGTAGAAGGGAAAACATATTATGGACTTCTCTTTTAATGTGCATAATACCTTTACTGCCTGGCATGCAAGGGGTTTTGCTTGTGAACAAGTCATTGGGTGATTGCTGGAAGCAGGAAAGGTAGGAGTTGAACTGACTGAAACAGTTCTGAGCTGTAGCACTGTGCAAAACCCTTTTATTCAGTGAGTTAGCATGGTGTTTATCTGCAGAGAAATGGATGGGCCAGAAGGGAAGCGATATGTAGCTCATGTGTTACAGCATTGCCAGTAGAAGATTTTTGCCTCATGACATTAAGGGAACCTGGCAGTGACTTGCAGCTCTCTGTTGACTTCTGTTGTGCAGTGTGTACTGTGCAAAGCTTCAAAAGGAGCGTGCTGAACGTGGTTATTGCAGCCTGTCTTTTGGTGTTGTGCTTTAGCCCTTGTGGAAGGGAGAAACAAGTAAAATTAATATGGACAGAGATAGGGATGACGCCAAATTTTGCATGGAGTTGCAGGCTGAGTTTTACTGGGTCTGAGTCAGGCTGTCAATCTGTGCAGTGCAGTGTTCTTGGAAACCTCCTGCAAGAGACTGGAGCTCTGTGCAGAATGGCTCTTTACAGAGGGTGGCGGCTGCTGCTGTGCGCAGGTAAAATCCTACAGCAGGGCCAGTGTTCCTTTTGACTCTAACTTCTATGGTTTACTTTTTTGAGGGTTTTCTTGATATTTGGCAGCTTCAGTGGCCCAGCACTGTCTGTAGTTGCAAACAGCGATCTATTGGCGTGTCTGTAGGGGCAGTGAGTACTGTGACCTTGAGGACACTTTTCAGCAGCCAATCTCAAAGCATATTAACACCCCCCACCCCTCTTCATCCCAAATAAACAAACCATGACTGTCGTGAACTCATTTTACAGATGGAGAAACTTCTGAGAAGAGTTGTTTGGTGTGACCTGGCGCACCAATCACTGAGCAAGGAAGAGAGTTTTTCCATTTTGAGTGCTGGTGCAGAGTGCTTACTACTGTTGCATTTAAGGCGACTGACTGATTATTTAATGTTTAACTGCTTGTCAGTGCAGCTCGGAGCTTCAGTGTGCAGTTTATTAGTCATAGTTGGAGAGCTCTGACAACCTTGGCACCTGAAAAACCCAAGATCATGAATCTGTTTATCCTTGTAACACCTCTGTGTTTTAGGGAAGCAGGTGCTGAAGCAGAACTGGCAAAGACAAGATGATGGTCACACTTAGCACCCATGGAAGTCTCCACTTTGCTGCTGTTCCATGAAGTTCCAAGCATAATCCTTAACTGCAGCATAGCAAGACTAAAGAAGTCAATTCCTGGGGTGGCAGAATGTCTTGAGCTCCCCTCCCCACCCTCCAAAAAACCCCAAAAGTTCCACTTCTGCTTCAAATCTCATGTAGTTAATGGTTCCCAGGTGTACTAACAGCTTGCGGTCGCTTTGACAGTACATTTGCTGATCTTCAGAAGATTTTTTGTTATGGCTTCGTTATGTTCCACAGTCCAGCTAACGTTCCACATCTTTTTAAGTTGACAGTGTTACAGCAGAATTTACATGAACAAATATTTTGGTACTTTATCCTTAAATATCTAATATTTAAGTACCAAATACAGAGTTACAAAAAGTTATGACTAAAATAAATTAAGCTGGCTTTCTTAGATACTCATAAATATTTTCTTTAATTGTTCTAGATAAACTTGAATACCGAATCTTTGTCATACATTTGGAAAAGTGAAGAAAACTGATTTTTTCAGTAATGTCTTGCTTTGGGTAACTCAAAGTTCTTTTGAAAACCCTGGATTTCAGCAAAGATCTTCACTCAGCAACCCTTTAACAAGGTGATAATCATACCCTCCACTGTTGAGATAACTCTGAGTTTAGCCTGCTCCCAGTTTATCCATCAGTGGAGTAAGAAAGTTATGAAGTTTCATTGGAGCCCAACTCTTAGTGAAGTGTATAGCTCAAAATGTAGCTGTTTCAGTAGGTCACTCCTCAGTGACACTACAAATGGGAACCCCAGTACCTAAAAACCTGATAGGTGCTGTTACGCAGTACACAGTAGAAATCTGCAAACTGTTGGAGCAGTAGAAATTCCCCAAACGAAAAGCTCCGAGTCACAAGAGGAGAAAAAAGGATTTGTCTCAATATATTCAGAAAGTGGATTTTAGGGTTTATGCTGCTTCAGATACTACTGTACAGCACTGAGAATGTTGAGATGAAAATCACAGTGGGACTGCTGGTAAGACTGGAAGAACTGGAAGTCATGCATTACTTGTTGAATATGTAAACTAGGGTTTAAGGTGTAGTGTCTTTTCAAATTACTTTAGTTTTACTTTAAAACAGGTGCTACATTTTTGTGGGGAGCTTTTTTGCTTTGTCCTGCAAAAATTACTAGTGGGCCATGGGCATGTTTGTTCTGCAAGCAGGTGTTATTAAATGTACAGGTTTTGGAAGTGTAAGATTACTTGGTGTTATATGGAAGGGAAAAAATGCCATTAATGAAGATAACTAGTAAAAAATACTTTCATTACTTAAGGCTCTTTGGGAGCAGATTAATAAATTAATTCCTTAGGTGTCCACTTTTTCATGACACAGCTGTATGGAAAGATTGGAAACGAACTTGAGCTGGTCAGTTGTGATTGTGATAATCTTATACAGAGAGATTAAAACTTGAGTCAGGTCATAGCTGATCTGCACAGGCTCATGAAGTCTGTGCTTGTATCTGTCTTACCTGGATGGGTTAATTTGTTTACAGAGCTGACAGGTAGCTGTAGATGAGTTTTTGGGCCCCCTCAGAGAGGGAGTTTATCTACAAAGAGGGTTCATTAGATCTTCCAGTGAGAGCGAGAGTCCCTGGTGCCTCTCTATCCCAGCTTGTGGCTGTGCTGCAGGTTTATTTGTTGCTCTTAGTGCTGTACCTGGTTTTGGTGCAGATTTGTGATGATTACTGTAGATGGCAGCAGAACCTAAATAAAACACAAAGGTTTTAAAAATTAATTAAACCCTTTGCTGCTGCTGTATGTTTTCCCCTTGGTGCCTGCCAGCTGTTCTTGAGTATTGAAGCAATTACAGGCAGTTGAAGCCAAATTAAATAAATTATATATTGAATTAAGGTTTCACTCATAGACAATTGGGGTTTTTTTGTGTCTGTGGCTGTGTTGGTTTTGGCGTATCCTGTGTCTGATACTAAAAGCCTATTTTAACACTCTTTTGATAATCTCTGAATTCTCTCTACTTTCTTCTGTATGTGCCATGGTTCAAAGAAAGAGCAACAGCAATTCTGACAAATGATAATCTCTTTAGCAGTACTTCCCCCCCCCCCCCCCCATCAAACTGCC
>NW_010412300.1:12407-37893 GCF_000710305.1 Buceros rhinoceros silvestris
GTTACTTTCCCCCCCCCCCCGTAATAAGGCTGAAGTTTGCTTTCTGTCATGGCCACTAAACTGACTTGACTTTCCTGTTTTTCTTTTTTTTTTCTAATATCCTTCGTTCTTCCTTTTGTGTGTGGGCTATTTGAAATCTGTGTCCTTGGATGTCACCTTCCCTCAGTGGACACATAAGGATAGTGAATGCATAAGGAAAATGTTATCATGTGCCCTCACACTAATTAGCTGCTTAATAAAACAGCACATTTCCTCTCCCCGACACCTGGGTATGTGTGAGAGGCACAGGGGCCTCTTCAGGCAGGCATTGAGCTGTTAGAAGTACTTGCAGTGTCTGGAGTGGTGGCTGATCCTTCATGGGAAATGACTGCCAGTGTTAAGTTTAGTATGCAAAGAGATAGATTACTTCTAAATAATGAAAGGGCATAAAAACAAATTATTATGCATGAACTTGGAAGTGGGCTTTAGGGGCAACCAATAAATAATAAATGTACCAAAAGTTCTGAACATGATTAGCAAAATTACTTGAAAAGGATGAGGTGTGAGAGCTAGGGGTCTGCAGGCTTTGTTTTTACTCTGAAAACCATAAAACTCGATTTTCTGCATGGCAGACATTTAAAATTAGGCAAAATGTAGAGCATCAAAATGACTGCACGCTCCTGAAATATTTCTGGAATCCCTTTATGAAAAAGAACTACAGGAAAGTATGGAACTGCTGTTTAACGGTTGTGTTCAATATATAACGAAGGTGGGCACAAAGCTCTAGGTATTAAAGTTTATGAATGTATTAATGCACTGCTTTGGGGGAATTAAACTTTAATATTGATGATAAACCTTCCATAATAAAATGTGGGGAGAGCAAGAGTAAACCTCTCTTGCGAAGCCCCCAGACTATTTAAATAACTGCATGCAAGCTGCAGCATCTCTTGAGATATGTTATAAATGAACTCCTCCGTAATCATATGCATACGAATGTACGTGGTGCACGAAGAGGTTTTTTAGCAGAGTTGCTTTCTGCCCTGCAAAAGCTACTGTCCCAAGTGACTGATCTCTAGCATCAATTCCACAATATTTCTTTCTCTCAAGATACGCATCGTTTGCCACCCGGAGTGCGTACCAGAGGGAGAGCTTCCGTTGACAGCTTTGAAATGGTGTGAGGTATCTACAGTGGATTTTTGTGCCAGTCTGATGATGATGTTTTTAGGTAACACTGTGGAAGAGATAATCTAAGATTCTAAAATGTGAAATGTTGAAGACATACAGGAAGTTGTAAGTCACAGTGATCTGAAATGTAGCATCATACTTTTGTTGAACAAATATGTCTGAATCACCAACATGCTTCTCATCAAACAGAAGGAGAAAAGTGTCACTTCAGATAGCTGTTATGAAGAGGGGAGGTGTTTGGAGAGTTATCCTTGCGCCACAAGGAGCTGACACTCAAGTCACTTTTATTGCTTGCTTTCTGGAGTACAGAGACGCAAATCTAAAAGCTTGCATTTAGAAGAGCTCGTGTGATGAACTCAATTGCTACAAACCTTAGAAGCAGTTACTGACTAGAGCATCCACAGTGATCTGATGATCTTAGGATGTTGTGCTGTCAGTTCAGATCTGTATCAGGTGAGTAGAAGAGAACTGTTCAAGGAGTATTCTCACAGAACTACAGACTTCAAAGGGCATCAGCAAAAACTTGAGGGAAACAAATCTGCTCTTCATTCTTTGCTCTGCGTGCTGCAGTAGAAGGTGCAAAGTTTTAGGGGATAGTTTATTAAGCTTCGATTCTGGCTATCCGTTAGGGAGAGAATTTATGAAAATGAATAGAAGTTAGAGCCAGAAATGTGCAGAAACCAACACCAGAGTGGAGTTGTAGGGATTCTGCTTCCAGCTATTCCGAGAAGTTGTGAGGCAGGGTGAATTCTGCCTTCTTCAGCTGAACAGGCTCAACATGGAAAACAACCTCACCACTCATGCCAACAGTGGTCTCATTTTTTTCGGCATTTAACTGGAAGCTAAGGCAAGGTTAGCAGCTGAGCTAGTTGCTTGTATGGCTTGTGATTCTCCACATCTGCCTTCTAAGAAGGGCAGCGGAAGTTATTAGTAGGATTTTTGGTAACAGTTAGGGAAGAAGAAAGAGGTTGTGTCCAAATCTCTTGCTCATGCTTAACCCAGCAGAGAGTCTTATTTGTCAGCACAAATAACTCCCACATAGGCCCTTTGGTCTCTGTCTGTCCTGGGTTTATTATTAATAATCCTGGTTTTTTATTAATAGATTAATATATTTCAGTGATTTTTTCTTTTTTTTAAAGGAGTCAATTTTGCAACATGCAGCCATGAAACCTAAATGAAGGAATAAGCCTATGGTTTAGTTTTATTTTAAATAGACATTTCCTTTTAAGAAGTGAAATGTGCAAAAGCTCATGGGGTCAACTCACTTCAGCGAGAAATACGTGCTGTTGACCACAAATTCTGATTAAAATAACAATTGCTTTAGATTTTAAAAAACTACACCGTAAATGTATATTTATATTTGTAGTTGTCATTGAAGAAAAACATTTAAAACACTTGTTGCCAGGTCTTGTAAGCAACCTTCAGTGTGCAGGGACATGGACCAAGTGCTGACACATCTGCCTAACACAGCCAGTTAAACGGTGTTTTTTTCTCTCATGAATTTGCTTACTTCAGTGCTGATAACTGATAAGAAAATAAATAACCTTCTTTTGCTGTAAGGGCAATATTTAAACTGATAATTTTGAATTACCTTTATTAAGGCAGTTTGTCTTTGTTTGGTGTCTTTGCAGATGAACGTTTTTATCAACAATTGAATCTTTTTTCTCTTCGTACATTGTCCTTACCAGTAAATAATGCTTTTGAACTCCCCTGAAGATGTTATAAAGTTCTCTAATTTCTCCAGGAAGGCCTGTAAAAGAGAACATTTGCAGCGTCTGCAAGAATTTACAGTTCAAAAGTCGTAAAATATTTCCAATCAGCTAGTTCAATACATATCAGACGTGACAAAAAAATCTTTTTGAAGGTGGTTAGCTGATGGAGTAACCCAGCGTTGAAGCATTCCTTTGCCTACCATGGCAGCGCTGATTTCAAAGGCTTTTCTCCTTGATGCAGTTGTGTTTATTTTATTATTTTGGGTTAATGATAGTGTTTTGTATTTCACAGTTGCTACAAGCGTGGTATCTTCTGGTACCTATAAAAAGACTGAGCTGTGCGGTCCCTGAAGGATACTCAGGGCTGTGCAGATGTGTCAACACAGAAACGTCTCTGCCCCTGGTTAGATCAACTTTTGGGGAGATGGTGATCGTAAAGGTCAGTTCCGACCTGAATGATCCTATAACAACCTTCCTAGTCAACCAAATGGCTAGTGGAACGCCACAATCTTTTCGTTTATACCTTTGTAAAGAGGAAGGCATTTCTTAATTGCGATACTGGAAGAAATATGTTTTTAATTTCTAGTTAACAGGAAATCCTTATGTCTGATCAATTCAAGGCATATTGAAGCAGTCATTGCTATTACCGAAGTTAATCAAAACTTAATGCTGTGTAAGAAAAATCAATAGAAAACAGATGGAGATTATATAAGAAAGGATAACTCTGCTGCAGGGCTTCTAGAGCATCCCCCATCAATAAGCAGGAGCCTGACTGCTGGAAGTTCCCTGTGCCCTGCTGATGTCTTGACTGATCAGCTGAGTGTCAAATCTTCTAGTTACTAAACTTCACGTATCCATGTTTTCAGTTACACGATGGGGTTTGTGACTTCTCATACTTTGCAGAAGAATTATTTGTGAACTAAGTTTAGATGATTGTGACGCACAAAGTGTGTGAAATTCAGAAATGTCAAGATGCTTTTAATGCGGATGCAATGTAGTGAGTCACAACTGGGTCTGGATTGAAAGGCCATTTGCACTGAGACTTAATTCTGGGCAAAAGGTGAAGGGAAACTGCGTTCCCGCTTAAAAGTGTTTCAGTGTTTCCTTTGGACATACCTTGAATTTTGACTTTTGTTCTGTACTAATAATTATACATACTATAGCAGATTAATCGACACATAAATTTGTATATTATATCTAATGTTCTGTACATATCTAGTATTACATATGCAATATTTTAAACATATATTAAGCTCCTTATAAAGTGATGGTGTTATAACAGAAGGTCAAACTACAGAGTGATTTAAGACTAATGGCAGAACTGGGGGAAATCTGCATTGTTTTGACTTTGTGACAAGCCAGTGCAGCACTTTTCATGGTAGGCAGATAATTGGCAATCCTGTCTGGTGATTTATTGGTGCAGAAAAATAGACCTAACCTATGTATGTCCTGCCTTTGGGCTGGGTTAGACAGTAATTGACTTGAGGAAATGTTTGGAAACAGTCTTTGTTTAACATAGACATTATTGTCTATTAGGTGATTATTTCCTGGTGTTACTGACCTTTTCTCACACCATCCCCTACACTGCTATGTAAACTGCACCAAAATCTAAACAAACTTGTGATGGCAGACTGTGAAATTCCTAATGAGCTCTCGGAGTGTTTTTGTCTTCTTCCTGAGAGCTCTTCACTAGTTTTAATTTGTAGCCAACATGGATCACATGCCAGTGAGACATACCGTGTTGCTTTGCTTTTTCTTTCCTCCCCAGGATACATTTTATTCAATCAGTTGGCGAGTAAAGCTGTAGTTCATTTTAATCCAGGGAATTTGTCAATTCTCAGTCATTCCTTCTGACTTCACTGATTGGTGCTTGGGACAGGCAGCTATTGCTTCCGGCTGTTTGGGTTACGGTGGTTTGGATGTTCCTGCACACCTACTGGGGGGGTGAAATCGAACTACCTACATTTTTTTTTTTTGCTGTCAAGATGGACGTTATACCCTAATTAGTTGTAGAATACAGCGTGCATAAATTCACCTCCTTGTCTCTCTGCAGTAAACTCACTTGAGAGAAAATGGCCTTAAGTTGCTCCAGGGGGAGATCTAGGTTAGATATCAGGAAGAACTTCTTTACAGAGAGGGTTGTGAAGCACTGGAACAGGCTGCCCAGGGAGGTGGTGCAGTCCCCATCCCTGGAGGTGTTTAAGGGACGTGTGGATGTGGGGCTGAGGGACTTGGTTTAGGGCCCCTGGCAGTGCAGGGGGAACGGTTGGGCTCGGATCTTAAAGGTCTCTTCCAGCCAGATGATTCTGTGATTCTATGATTTTTCTTCCTTTCTCCTTCTAGATTAAAGGCCTGGTCTCAGTTCTTTTTCCCCATGATGCAATGCCAGGTGGGTTGACCTGTTGTTATGAGGGTGGCTTGAGGGCCCTTCATCAGTCTGCTTTCTGCTAGAAACAGGAAAATCCTGTGTGATTTTTCAGAAAAGTTTCCAGCTAAGGATGAAATCAGAGTTACATTTGTAATAAAGATTTTGTTATTTTTATCCAAATGTTGTAACTTTTTTCATAATGTATATTCCCTGAATTTTAATGCAGAGCACAGCTTTCGGGGCAGAAGGAATTTTACATGCTGTTGGTAGGCTCTGACAAAGGAAAAAATTACAGCTTTTCAAGGTTTTTGCTTATTTATAGAAGTACTGCTCATATTTAGCCAAGGGTTTTGGGACAATGCAAACACTTTTAGCTAATGTGCACGTTTAAAATGGTTACTCTTTATTTTGCCCTAAACATATGATTTTGATTATTTTAGGAAGTGCATTAAATGGTCTTTGAAAGCAGGCAACATTCAAAAGAGGTAAATACGCACGTATTTACATGCATTTTACTGTGCGTATCAATGTGCTTTAAGAACATACTCAGTGGAGTGTAACAGCATCTTCACAGTCATTAGGAACCACTAATGTGTGGTTAAAAAAATAATAATTCTGAAGACCTATTTAACTGATGTATTTAATAGTCCTGATAGAACTCTTAGAAGCTAAATAACAAAGCTTTTAAAAATGTCCTGGATATTTCTAGAAGGCCTAATGGTTCCTAAGGAGCTACATTTGCAGTCAGTCTGGCACGGCACAGATGCCACTTAAGAAGTCAACAGTGTTTGCAGGATAAATAATGTGTGTGATATGCTTATGGTCAGCATGGCATTCTAAAATTGTAGAACAGAGTAATTCAGCTAAAATGAAGCTCTTTAAAAAAGCGAAAATAAAACCAGAATAATACAGCTCTTGTCATCACATAGTTTGGATGTTGGTTTCTTTCCATCCTCTCCAAACAGAACTCTTATGCCCCAGTTAGCAGTAAGCACTTCTCTGGTAGGCTGAAGTCCTGCAGAGGCAGGTACCAAAAGTGTGGCTGCAGAGACAGGTAGAGCTCAGCCAGCTGCTGTTCAACCTCGAGAATGAAATATTCTGGGGTTTTTTCATCTGAGGTGGGAGGGAGTTCTGTATTGTTATGAAATTTCTGAGAAATCATTAAGAATTTCTCTTAATTAGTTTAGGATATTAGTAGATTAATTTAGCCATTGCTAGTGACTGTAGCCCTGAAGTTCTCTGTGTGTCACACACCATTTTTGTCAATCCACGCTAAACAAGAGGCGAAAGGCAAACACGCTGCAGAGACGAATAAGCGTTGTTCTACAGAACAGCAAGAGCTGCACTACAGGAGTGCATCGCAGCCCGCCTGTCTTAGTCCCAGAGTAGATGTCCAACTGTCAGTTTAAGTTCAGAGTCATCCAAACCAGCTTCTTCATTCTTGTTCCATGCTCCTGGTGGGCTCCAGCCTGCCCAGCTGATATTACAAAGGCATCTTTTCCTTATGCCCCTTTCCTGACACGTTTCAGTCAGGCCAGTTCATCTGCAACAGCATTTTCAGGAGCTTGCCCTTTTTCCAGCACACAGCCTGAACTTCTACGAGAGCTGATCAGGACTAAGTACAAGGGTCACTGTAACCCACCCACCTAATGAAGCCACTTGGCTGAGTGCCTGGGAATGTGAATTCTGCCTCGAGCAACACTTTCCCCTGCTTATGAATTTTCTTTACTTCAGCTACATCTTTTCTCTTACCACATGGATCATTCAATGTAAACTTCCACGAGTCTTAGGATTTCTTGGAAAATGTGTATTACTTCATGGGGTTTTTTTTCTTTGATATGACAAGAATGCTTTTCTTAAAAATTGATCTGTGAGTACCAGTAAAACTCAACTCTGCTGTGACACCGCGATATTCCTGGCATGGCTTGTCAGCTGCTGTGGTTTAGCAGTTTCTTTTTTACCAGATTTAGTCTCTTTATTGTTTTCCCAACCTCATTTTACCTGCTGCTGTCAGTTTTCCTTTGTGCTTTACATTATCTAAGCCAGGTATCGATGCTAAGCACAGTGGAGCCCTGATTTCTGTATAGGGACACCCCTGCATCACTCCTGTATAAAGGATAATTCCGCAGTCAGTCCTTAGGTGACCTTGCATAGGATACGATGCTGCTCCTCAGGCTTAGGGAGACGGCATGCTTTGCTGCAGCGTTTTGTGGCTCAATAGACACTTGAACCCATAAGAGAAAACTAAGTAAATGGGATAGTAATTAAATTTGTTACTCAAGATATTGAGTAGGAGAAATGTGTGGTCTTCATTTCTACCTGAATAAATATTATTCTGGATTAATGAAGATACTTAATGATTAAATAGGTCAAAATCTTCTTTATGCAATGAAATACATTTTTGTGATGGTAGGGATGACTTGAGGAATGCTTTTTTCTCAAACTGCTTCTGAAGAATATAAAATTAAAATGTTTGATGCTCACAGCTGTAAGGAATAGCTGTAAGACACCACCAATTCTAGTTCAGAAAACGCCTGTTTTTGTTGGGCATTGGGAAGCCAATACATAATTTCAAAATATTTTTCATTTTAGTCCCCTGACTTGTTTTTCTGTGTTTGAATTCTCTGGAGACTATAGTTATGTCTTCAGCTTTGCACAGCTGACCAGGTTTTTAAAGGAGTGGGTGACTCCTACACTTAGTGGCATGTGACTGCCAGCCTAATGCCTAACTGCTCTTTCATGAATAGAACTCTAGGAAGGTGCTGTTAATAAATTAAAACGCATAGGTATAGATTTTGATATACCCTTCAGAGTAGTGCAGGTACCATGAACAAAACAATGAAGCGCTCTCTGCTCCTGGGTGAGTGTATTTCCATCGGCAGAAAGCAGCGGTGCTTATTTGTTACCAGTGGAACTGAGCTGCTGGAGAGGAGAGGGCATGAGGAACTTGACACTGGAACATGCAGAAAGCTGTAGCTTCCTGTGTCCTTCACGCAGAGAATCCCCATTGCTCAGAGAGCCTAGACACATGAACGCACCCTAGGGAGCTGAGAGTAACTAAATGCTTTCCGAGTTTATAATCTAAAAGACCCACCAGAATCTGAATTTCACAGCTGTCCTGGGTACTGGGGGCCAAATGAAACCTCTGTGTCTGAAGGGAATTGCAATTGGGAGTTTGGTGCTGGAGCCAAAAGCTGCCATCTGCGGTGGTGCTCTCTAGACCTGAATAAATTAACCCGCTTCTGAAAGCTTGAATAAACCTAATGTTTGGGAACGTTGAAATGGAAATTCTGCTCAGGACTACAGCCCTTGTTCAGGGGGCTGGCTTGGCTAAACGTGCACACGTTTAAAATACGTGGGTATGGAAATCATTTAAGGTTTGATCCACCAATATTAAAATAGCACAGGAGCAAAAATGTCTGCATATGTGTGTGCATATCTGCCTATCTGTGTGTAAATGTTACTAGTTCAGGTGCTATGCCACTTCCAAAAATTGTTGACAAATTCAAAATGTTTCATGTTTCAACTGTGGTATGGGATTCTGGATCAGTTTCAATTCCTATCATGTTGTCTCCTGCCTAAACTTATGTAAAATAGCAGCTCATACACATTGGATTATTGGTGGAGTTAAGGTTGAAAAAGTGAGGGCTGCTTAGCCTAAAGAAGAGAAAAACGCGTGAGGACCTACTAGCAGCCCGCAGATGCAGAAAAGGTTGCTGCAGAAATTACAGTAATGATGGTAATGCAGATCCACAGGGAAAAGAGCAAAAGGTAATAGGTTTAAATTGTAGCAAAAGAGATCGACATTTGGCATGAAGAAAAGCTTTCTAACCAAAAGGTTGAAATTAAGCACAGGAATAAATGACTTGGAAAGTGGAATTCTCGTTTTTATGAAGAGGTTAGATGGGTGGCTCTGCAGAATGGCTCCAGGTGTACATCCTGCTTCCTCACCTCACTGTCTTACTGTCCTGTCTCCATTGCCTCTTTCCTTTTCTCTTTTCTTTGATCCTGTTTCTCTCCCTTTTTGATTGTGCCCTTTGATTTGAAAATATGCAAAAAATCTGCTTCTGTTCATGTACGGGTGGTTCTTAGTGTACCTGGTAACATATTGTGGGTGAATGAATGTTAAAAATGGTTTCACTGCTTGTTTGTTTTTTGTATCCATAATAAATTCTTCTGTTGAACGAAATAGAAAGTATTTGAAGATGATGTGTAAATCAGAGTTAACCCCTCCCCAAAATATCAAGCCGAAATTGTTGTTCTTTCAGCTGTGGAAGAAGTTGAGTGCCTTAATTTCATTGGAATGCATCTCTTCAGTACGGTTGTTCGTACCCTCCTTTTTGCGATATTCCTTTAATATTTTCCGTTCAGCAGATTGTTTCAGGCTATAGATGGGAATGTTAATGTGCAGGTTTTCTGCTTGTTCTGAAAATATTTTCTTATGGTCAGGTTTAACCACTAAGCAGATCCGTAGCCTTGTCTTACATAGAAGGGATGTGTGTGGCCTGAAGAAAGTTTGAGGGTGCAGTGTGTGGGATCAGGGACACGTATGATTTTCTTTATGGTTCTGACTGAATAATTCCAATCCTACACTGATTTGCTCTCTTCTGTAAGCACTATGTAAATGGGTTAACATCTACTGCTGACATGTGCTTCTAGCTTGCTGGCAGTGCAAACCATACGTCTCAATTCAGATCAAGTTGGGTTCTGATTTCTAGGTTTGGGTGGGAGGTAGCCACCTTACCCATAGACTTTAATGTCCACAATAAGAGAACATGCACCATGTTTGTGCCTAGCAGTTGATGAAATGGAGTGGTTTCTAATGAGAATAGAAGAGAATTTGTCAGCAGATTTTCCTGGAAAGAAGGCAAGAAAAAAGTGTGGTAGGCCTTTCAAAGGCAACATTTCTCTTTTCTGAAAGGGAAAATGTATGCAGTTTTAAAAAACCCAACACTTGGTCAAGGGAGTTGACTCATGCTAAGTACTGCAGTGGATTCATAGGTAAAATTAATGCTTGACGATAATTCAGTGGTCTTGGCAATTGCTTTCATTGCATTGGCTAGAGTGAATGGAACAGGTGAAAATATCTCCCTGTTCATTGTATGCTTGATATTTGATGGCTTGATAAATAAAACTGCTGGCTGAACTAACAATATCTATTGATTTGGCCGTTGAGAAAGCATACATACTAAACAGAAGGGGTTCAGCCCAGGCACTTTCTAACCTTTGCTGTTTCCTGGGTATTGCCCTAAGAAAAGCCTCCTCTGTCCAGTAGAAGAGATTAACAAGTTCCCACATATCAAGATAATTTTTCAAAATGGATGAGGGTAGGTAGAGCAGCTACAGGAATCGTAAATATCAGGAGGTGTGTGAGATATGCTGTCAAAATTTCTGATGCCTTGCCTTATTATTAAGAAACAAACAAACCCCAAGAGGACAAAAAAACCCAACCCAAAGCTGAAATTTTTCCTTTTCTGGTATTCTGTGGAAGACTAAGAGTAGAGTCAAGGAATTGACCCAATTTGTTATTTATTAACTTGAGATTTTTGTACAGGGCAAGCTCCAGCTCATGGATGCTCACAGGAGGGGGATGGGGATGACAAGAGGTGACAGTTTGGCCCTTTGTACTGTTAGTCATTGCAGACCATGTCTCTACACATGATAGTGAAGAGATTTCTTTAAAGAAAGAATCTGGGGAACATTGTGGGTGGCTCTGAAGATGAGTTACTGCAAACTCCTGCACAGAAGGAAAAATCCTTTGCTTCTAGAGCCAGGGTGGGGAGTTAGGGGGAGCTTGTGGGAAGTGGCTGAATCTGGACATTCGTAACATACTTGAAATGATAATTTGCAGTGACACTGAGCTGAGGGGTTTGAATTGACATTACAAAACCTTCAACGTATCGCAGAGCATGCTTTGCTTGTGCCTGAAGAGCGTTATTACAGAGAGCTTGAACAAAGAGACCTCAAAGTAAACACTGACATTTGTTACTGCCTCTGTGCAGCGCTGCCCAAAGTCCCCAGGAACTGGGGAAATTGAGCTGTCAGGTGTATGAAGATAAAATGAAACTTTGTTCAGTGGCTTCAGTCCCTCAGGAAAGTTTTTCAGGTCATTTAGCATTAGTATTGTGAGGCGGGCTTATTGTGATATTCCTAAAAATTATTCTCCCTTGTTGATAAATACAGAGTGACAACTTGGCACGGCTGTTAGCCCTTTTCTGCTTGGTTTAGGCGATGCCTTACAAACTAACAATGCATTCCGCAGTCTGCTGGCCGCCTCCATCAGCAGGACAGGATGACTGATGTGTGTCAGGTGTAACCCTGGTATCAATTGACTTGTAAATTCGAGTTAAGCAGATTCACAGTGTGACTTGGCAAGTAAGCACAAAATGCATTGGAAAGAAGGTTCACCTCTCACTATTTTAAAGCATAAACAGAGCTGCTGTTTCAATGAAACTTTGTTCAGTGGCTTCAGTCCCTCAGGAAAGTTTTTCAGGTCATTTAGCATTAGTATTGTGAGGCGGGCTTATTGTGATATTCCTAAAAATTATTCTCCCTTGTTGATAAATACAGAGTGACAACTTGGCACGGCTGTTAGCCCTTTTCTGCTTGGTTTAGGCGATGCCTTACAAACTAACAATGCATTCCGCAGTCTGCTGGCCGCCTCCATCAGCAGGACAGGATGACTGATGTGTGTCAGGTGTAACCCTGGTATCAATTGACTTGTAAATTCGAGTTAAGCAGATTCACAGTGTGACTTGGCAAGTAAGCACAAAATGCATTGGAAAGAAGGTTCACCTCTCACTATTTTCAAGCATAAACAGAGCTGCTGTTTAAAAAAAGATGAAGATCCAGGGAGAGGGTGCACTGGCAGTGAAGCTAACATCTGACCCATTGAAATTGTTGAACTGGGCCTTGTTTCAGGTATTGGTAGTCTGAGAGGAGGAAAACCTCAGCATTTATGAATGTTTTATTAACACTTTCTTTGGACAGCTGTTCTTATAAGATGGGTACGTCGTATTGCCAGGCAATTTCTGAGATATGCCACTGACACGCCGCAATAACTCTTCACCTTGGAAAAGTAGTTCTAATCCAGAAAACCTAACCACCTCCTAATTTTCACAGTGATTTTCAGCTCTGTGATTAAGGGCCTGGAAAAAAAAACTCTAGGCACTTAAAAGTGGAGCGGGAACAGTTCTGACCAGTGTTTGGTCTGAGCATTGTGTACTGTTTGAACCTGCATTACTGGTGTACCAGTGTTGCAGTCGTAGCCTTTGTTTTCTGTTGGGGACTCAGTTAAGCAGGTTTTGACCATTCCTCATCCCCACTCCTTCGCCAAACTATTATTCAGGCAGGCCAGTGCAGAGTTAAAGGTGAGGACTGGTGTCTGCTGTCACGGCTCAGCCTTCTTTCTCTTCAGTAAAAGTATAGCTGTGAGGATACAGTATGTTCTGTAGCTCCTCTGCCTGTAGCCCCGGGTGATCTCACTGGGGAGCTGTGCCGGTGGTGTAGACTGAGCATTAAAATCATGTTTACACCTTCAGGCAACTGTACCGTGAGCACTGGATATGGGGCAGTTTCAGTGCTTACTGGCACTTCTTCCAGAATATAAAGGAGTATTATGGCTTCTAGTATCGAGTCCTGCAATTCTCATGCAGGAATGTTTTTCTTTTAAAGAACAATCTCTTTTCCACTTTTCGTAACTGAGGAGCAAGAGAGTAAATGGCAAAATACGAAACAGCCCTGAATCCACCATTCCTCCGTAGAGTTGGACATGCAGCAAGAAAACCCAACCCCTTTTACAGAGCTATGTTATTTACAAGCCAACTGTTGGTCCTAAATTAATAGAAACTTCATTACATGTAAAGAAAATTATTTTCTTTGGGACGTGAGGTTTTTTTGACTCTATGTACATTTTAATCAGTACACTTCACTCACAGGTACAGTCAGTACTTCTGCCAAACAGCGAGCTCTAATATTGCTAGGTTTTTAAACTAGATGTCATTTGATTTATAATCCAGTGACTCTAATTTAAGAATTCAGTAACCCTCAGATAACAGAACAGTCCCAGGCAGAGTGACTTCCCATGTATATTCAACATCGAGGAGCTGGTTCTGTACGTGAAACAGAACAAAACACCAGGAGTCAGTGTTGGCTGCTCAGATGTACCTCCTGTTTGTGGAGTGACATTGGGACAGGCAACGCCAGCTGTAAAATACAGTTCATCTGAACCGCGGCTGTGTTTGAATTGAACTGTTTGCTGTGGGTCTGCAGAAGCAGAGGTGCCTCCAACAGCTGGAAGTTGCAGTGCGGTCTTGTCCAACAGTGAATTTTGGCTCTAAGTCCCGTTCCCTGCTGCAGAAAGCACACACCAGACAAACATGCCCAAGCACACACTCATCCTGCCATAAACCTCCGAGCAGGTTCTGCAGCTCGACTTGTGCACTGTCATAATGTGCATGAATGAACGCTCTGAATGTGAATGTCCAGTTCACGCTCATCTGAGCAGGCTGACTGGTGTAAATTGTGAGTTGATGTTTCCTTCCCTTTCCTTCCATGGTTTCACGTGCAGCATGTTGGCAGTGATGTGTTGGCATTATATTCGGTTTGGTTTATTAAAGCCAAGCAAATGTTGACATTTACATCTCGGTATCATTTAATTTGTAAATCCACCTATGGCAAAATCAATATTTTCTCTCAAAATGTAAAATTTTGCAGTCTTGTAATCTCAGAGTAACGTGTGATGATGGATGCAAGTGTCTGAAAGCTTTTGTCTTGTGACAGTGGCTTTCCTAATGTGCAAAAGTTAACCAGCCCTGAGTCAGAGCTGGTTTGCACCTGCAGCCCGCGATGTCTGCTGGGTGCTACAACGTAGGGAAGGCTGCAGAGTTGTCTGGTCTGTGAGATTTCAGTGCTGGTTGCCCCAGGTAAAGCTCGTGTACCTTGTGTTGTGGCACACCACATGTTGGGCAGCTGGTAGGTGAATTTTCTGCCTTTGGGCACTGGGAATGTGGGAACTCCTGTAATCAAACAGACCAGTGAGCAGCCTGGGTTTGTAGTGTCTGCTGCTGAATGCTTTGCAGTAGACAGTGATAAATATCCTACTGGAAAGCTGCATAGGTTCTGACAAGGCTGAGAAAGTCTATCTTATGGCAAGACTAGAGAACAAAAGTGAAAATATTATGCTACTGGGGGAGGCCTGGCTGTGTCCGGATCTTTAAGACTGGGTTCAGTTTTATTCCTTCTATTTAACAAAAAATCCAACAAACAGAAACAACTGGAGAAAGACAAAAACAGTAGGAAATAATAGATGTGTGGAGAACGATACAACTGGTTGTAACAACCCAGCAAACAAAACCCTCTCTTCAGCTGTGCTCAGTTACAATTCTTGGATCAGAAATGGGCGACTGAAAGCTGTAACGGCCTGGCATTGCTCTGCCGCCCACTGGAAAGACCTTTAGATGAAGGAAGTTTATGAAACAAAACCACCTCTTAGCGATAGCTTTCTTCTTCTCCGAAGCTTTTTGTACCTGTTCTACACCATCTTCTCAGAATCCAGTTCTAGGTGTGTAAAGCCTTGCTGCTTGTACCACTGAATCCTGGTTTAACCCTACTGCCCTGTGTCGCCAGCAGCTGATGGGCAGACTTTGAAGGCTTCCCGTGTGCCCTTTGGAAGCAGCTCGGTACCAGCTCCCTCACACGTGTGCGTGAGCTTCTCTTATGGGAAAGTCACACAGGGAACAGAGCAGCTCCTGGCAAATCACTAATCGTGTTGTCATCAAACTGTGGGACCATAGATGGGTTACAGACAGCTGGCACGAGGGCAGAGGAGAGAATGGAGTCTGGACACAGCTCACTTCTGGCAAGGGAAGGAAAGGAGATCAAGAGATCGAAGTGGTTACAGCTCGGTATCACTGCTGAGTCTGTCACTGAGGTGAATCTAGAGAAAATTCCCACCATTAATTTTTCAATAAAGATCTACGAAATTGCCAAGTCATTTTTATTAATCAGGAAGAACTATTTTAAATGTTCCTTCTGTCCTTCAAGCTTTCATCAGAGATTCTTTAATCCTCCTAAAAGCTTATTTTTAGGGAAATGCTGTCTGTGTTGTGAAAGTATTAAAGATAATCTTTCCTTGGAATTTGATGTCCTTTTCAGAAACAAATTCTCACCTGTCACGTGTAATCTTGAGCTGGCAAACAGCCATCTGCTTGGACTGCATGTCTTCATGCCTTGAAACTAAACCAGCCACAAATCCTTTTGATGCCCCGCTCTGCTCAGGGAGCAGCAAGAGAGATGAGTTTCATCACGAATAAGTGAAAGCATTTTGGTTACTGAAAGCAACAAGTTTTACCTTGTGGAGAAGTTTACTTTCCATGGACGTGATTTACTATTGCGATGTGAAAGGAGTGAAGGTGTCTGTGTTTGGAAGCCTTGTTCATGTTGCTAGGACTACCTGCACAGGGCTTGGTCCTGAGCTGGCTTGGGCTGCCCGGTGTGCCAGGGATGGTCTCTTGGGCCCGCATGGTTCTCTGCTTCCTGAGGACTGCTGCTGCGTTTCCGCGAGTCTTTGAGGAAACTGTCTTAATTTCTCTGGGTTTGGTGGTTGTTTGGATGCATTTGCATTTCTCTTAGGAGAGTACATCTACCCTCTCTGCTTAGAGGGTTTTGTGGGTGCTGAACTACTCCATGGTAAGATAGTAATTGTTGAAAGAGCTCCTTGTACTGCAGCCGAAGGAATGTAGATTACTTTCAGAAAGCCTAAATGCAGGCTTTCTTCCCTTGTTTTAAATGGTCACACTCAGCTTCTAAAGGACAGTTTGAGTGTTTGGTAGGTGGAAATGGTTCTCTTTTCTTATGAGTCCTGATTTGTGCAGAGTGCCCTCTGAGGCACACCCAAAGTAAAGGTCTGTCTTAGAGACAAGATGCTGGATCTGATATTACCCACAGGTCTCTCTATCTGGCCAAAAGCAAGACAAGCCACCACTGCGTGTGCGTGAACCCTTCGGTTTCCTGTACCGATACCCGGATGGGCTCTGCCTACATCTTTGGGTGGACGAGTTCATTCTCAGTAGTGGCAATAAATACTGGAGACTCCCGACAAGTAGGAAGCGTCGCTGTGGGTTAGAAACATCTGCACCTATGTCATGGCATTGCTGTTTGTGAGGGCTGGTGCTCCTGGAGGGAGTATGTCTGAATAAGAGATGGTCAGTTTGTGTCTGAACAGCATCACTGATGAAACTCTGGAACAATACAGCAGTTTCACAGAAAGCCAATGCTTTTGAGCTAGTCTATGCTCGCCTAAGTCGTCCTATTGCCATTTCCCCCCTGAGCTCCAGTCGGTGGAAGGATTCTCCATTTTTTCCTGGAGTTTTGATTTAGGCCCATCATGTTGTCATTGACCTGAATTTGTTGATCCAGGAAGCTGGAAGTTTGCTGATGTTGGCACATTTCACTACATAGGTAATTGTCAGCTAAATCATTTAGAGAAGGTGGGTGCTTTTAAGCAAGTCATTAGCAAGAGAAAGCTTTTAGATGAAAATTCAAACTTGATATATATTTGTGCTCTTGAAATAGCGACAAAATTCAAACTGTTTCTATGTCTCACGGGTTTCACTACAGGAGGTTTCTCTGGGCTAGCGAGGGTTTCCCTTGCAGCCAGCACCTTTAAGGAGAAATCGTCAGGAAGAGGACCTAGGGACAGCACAGCGTGCTATCGAGGGATGTTCGCATTCACTTCCTAGCACAGTCACACGTTTTTCCTCTATGGCATAAAAGCTTAAAGCACTACAGAACTCATTTGTCTGCTGTTATTCGCGTTTCCATAACATGTTGTGGAAACAGGCTTAACCCAGTGGCAGGGAGGGGGGAGTTAGCTGTGGGGAAGTGATACAAGGATTTTGCCTTAAATTCTATTATTTGTGCATCCAATTCTCTGCATGTTACAGTACTAGCTCAGAGCATCTGCTTTTTATTGCCTGCCTTTTCTGTTGTTACTGTATTTTTACTGCTGGTTCTCTTCAACTGACAGGTTCTGCAGCGCATTAGCGCTATCTATAATTCCATACCTTGTGTACCTTCAGCAGCTTCCTGCACAAAGCAGTATTTCTTGCAAGCTGTATAGATTTATTTTTCTTAAATATACAAATTCTAAATTGCCCTCAGGACTCAAGCAATTTATTCTTAAATTGAATCTTATTTTTTGTAATCCAGTTGCAACTGATAGAGCGTTCCTCCCATTACACTGGCAGAAATAAACACAGCTATAAGCGCTGTCTTGTCAGCGAGTTATATGAGCTTGGAATAGCTGCATGCAACTGAATTTTTGTTATACTTTTAGTGATTGGAGAGTTATCCTAGGATTTTGAATTGATTCATCGTGTTTGTGTTTATATGTAGTTCTTCAATAGAAAGAAATTCCCTGTTATTTCAGGCCTCATCAACTTTCCTGAAAAATAACATGAATAATAATAGTATAACAAATATCTAAATACAGAACTGTAATCTCGTATTTCAGCCCTACACAAAATCTGTGCTAAACCAGCAAGTGTTCAGAGCAGAAGGTGGTTTGTAATTGCAGCTGTGCGTCGAACCTGTGTTCAGAGAACAGCTATTAGAGTTACTGGGTATCGACAAATAACATGAGAATTTGTTCTGAATGAAGCGACCTGAGGGTTAAAATGCTCATAGGAGGAGCTGCCCGAGGCAAGGCCAGTGCACAGGATACTGCTGTCACGGGAGACGAGGGAAGGTCACATCGCACAAGGTGTAACAAACATTAATATTTAGAATGCGTGTCGTTACCAGTCATTGTAATTCAGAAGTAGCGGTGTAGGACCTGTGGCACACTATTGCTGTTAGAGGAAGGGAAAATGAGGACGCTGTTTGAAAGCCCTGTGGTACTCCCCGGAGCCGGGAAGTAGTCAGCTGTGTTTCCAAAGCCAAGAGGGATGTGCAGTCAGTGTTGAGCCGGTATGAGCTCCTCTCTTTCCACAACAGTGAAAGGTTTACTTTGAGTCAAGGCTCTTGTCACGTTAGAGGGCGTACAAAGGAAGTCTTACAGTGTTGCCACCCCCGCACACACACACATGGTCAAAGACTGGAAAAATATGTTCTGGTCTGGGCTACATGTAAATATAGTTAATTTTATAATAAGAGATACCAGTCTAATTCTAAATGTGTAACCTTTGAGTGACACAATAACGATGTTTATATTGGATTATTTTCTGAAGTCTCAGTCCTAGAAACTTGCATATAACTGATCTAAGGGTAGTTAAACTGCATCACTATTCGCACAACATTAATGCCATGCCATTTAGAGATCTTGATGCCAGTTAGTAAAATTAATTTGTGTAGCTTCTTTCTAACCAATGCCATAGAACCACATTTACAGTATCTTTTACTGTACAGCGTGTGCTGTTTCTGTGATAAGGCAGGTAGACTGCTCCAGAGGAAAAAAAATATCCAAACCCAATCGTTGATCAAAAATTATGTAGTATAAGAAATCTTTCCGTGCTTGGGGGGAAACCACAAAATTAAAAAATCAGGGTTCCTGCATCTGCTAGTGCCTGGTGGGGGTGTCTGTGGTAGAGCGCACGGCAGTGGGGTTCTGTGAGCTACCTAGTGCAATGCTTTTGGCTCCAGCTAGTACAAACCAAGCCCCACGACACCGTTCTGAGTAGAATTACAGCCCAGCTGGGTCTCCCTGAGCTTCCAGCAAGAGCAGAAGCGTATTTCTTATCTGAACTCAGTTGATATTTTGTACGTTGAGGTCTACCAATCAGTATTGGGTGCACTCCAGGGCAGGACTGATTTTCCAGCATATGTGGGGATGGTTACTGGCTATTACAGTGCAAGGATGAACTCTTCAAACTGTGACACCTCAGTGATGATTATCATTACTCTGCAGATTCTCTTCCTGATTGTCTTTTAACACTCCTAGATAAAAGTCCCTGAGAGACTTGTAGGTTACTGAAAGCTTCTGCCTCTGTAAACCTAAAGTAATTCTACTCAGGAGATAAATAGGCGATGTCAGACATGCTCATCTTAGCACTTTTCTTTGTGATTACATTCTGAAAGTATTTATTTAACTCTCGAGTTGTTTTGTCTTTTCCTTCAATTTGATTTCACAGCAGATCCTGCAGTAATTTACCCACTGCATTGGCTGTGTTAGCAAATTCAGTTGAGCAGACGCAGGTAGGAATATTCTAGGTTTCTTCTTGCTTCGCTGGCATTGTTCAGGAAGCATCTCCCTGTATTCTTTCCAGAGCTTCATTGTTCAGCATTTTGAAGCCTCTGCTCGTCATATTGAAAAGATAATTTCCTGTTGAAGAAAAGTTCCCCTGTCATTTCTTGCGTTACCCTTCCCTGCTGTGCATCCCTGATGTTAGCATTGTACCTGTTTCCGTTAACCTCTACAAATACGCCGCTTGTGAGAAAGCAGCTCTCTCCTTACGTTTCTTATCTTTTGGGCTCTTGAATAGCCATTCCAGACTTCTGTTTGTTTTTCTATTGTGGAATCTCATGTTCTTAGACACATTCGACTGCAAAATGAGTATTTGTATAATTTTACAGGCTGTAACATTAATGTGCTTATTGCTCCTAGTAAATCTCTTTGTTTCTTGATTCACTGAATCTGTAAGTACATTGGCAGCTTGTGACTCAGAACCATTATCTTTCATGTCTTGTGGTAGTAAGATTTCGCAGAGTGGCTTACATTAAATATGATTTGGAACCATGTATTTCAACAATGAAAAATGTTCTTATATCCAATAAATAAGATGTAACCTTTGGTTCACTGAATGCAGTTGGAGAAGGGAAACATTCCTTATTTCTGTTTTCTGTAAAGATAATTTTCACTACTATAGTATCACAGGGGAATTATTACAGTCTAAATAGGAGTTGATTAAATGACATTTTGCTTACTTTAAGTGAAAGTTTTCTCCCAGATATTTTAAATAACAAAAAGCTGAATACGTATAAATGCTATATATATATAAAATTGATTGATGTGCCATTAATATTTATAGATTGTGAAATTAGGGTATTATTGTCTGACCTTTACTTAGTCCCTGCTGTAAATAACATAGTTTTGGGGTTTTTTTCTTTGTGTGCAATAGGAATGTATGTCTGCTGTGCAGGGTAGGAGGTGAAAACCCCTTCACAGGTGCCAGACTCACCTATGCAGTAAAACGAGGTAGAGCCTCGGATGCCCCTTAGCACTCGCCAGCTGCTCGAGGGAGAGTTCTGCTATTATAGCGCTCTGCGTAGGGACGACTTACGCTTGGCAGAAACCTTTGGGAGAGTCCTTATTCTGGAGACAACTGTAATTACATCTCTGTTAGGGAAGCCAAAATCTGTTCATGGCTTTTGCTGTTAAACCACCTTCTTCTGTAAACTGATTTCAGTTTGCTGTCTGTTCAGCCTTGCACATCCTTATGTTTTCAATCCTTTTTCAAAAGCCTTCAAGATACTGTTTTATGTTCGCTAGAAAAGTCTTACAAGAATGTGGAATCCCCTTTCCAGAATATCCGAATACTTGCTTTGTTCAGGAACTTTTGCTGCTTGGGTATTATCTGGATTATTTTCTGCTGGGGAACCCGGGGGAACAAATAAAAAGGCTGTGACAAAAAAAATCTCATATTTTGAGATGTGGTTCCTCAACCTCCAGCCTAACAGGTGTTACAAAGACTTGGAGTGTCTTCTGTTTGTGAAAGAATCCTCTCCCTGAACTCCAGTTTTCTCCCAGATAACTGGGATATCTTTCTTGACTACCTGACAGCTCAAAATTACTCTGTCAGGGACTTCTGTTTAGAAAGGCACCGGCACTGCTGTGAATTAATTGTACATGGGAGAAGAAACGGCTGTATTAACCTTACAGGAAAGAACTTCCACAGTGGGGGGAAACACGTTCACCAGTCCACCCAGTCTTGTGGGTTTGTAGCGGTTGTGTTACGGACCAGACAGGTAACAGAGTTCAAGGTGAACTTTCAGGAAACAGAGCATGAATGTACAGGATCTACAGAGTCACCAGATGCAGACTTCTACTACTCAGAAAACCTTGTAAATACATATTAAAAGAAAAACAGGGCTATTATTGACCAGAAGAAAAATGGATCTCCACTTAAAAATTTTCCTCCCTTGCAAGCAGGAGAGAAATTCTCAAGTTGTTTTCCTTTCCTGAATTCTTGGTTTGAGGGGAAACGCCGCATATTTCATTCCTTGTCATTCCTATTTTCATTCCTTGTCATTCCATTCCACTTTCCACTAGAAGAAGAAAAGATTTCTTCCTGGGTCTACTAATTTTGTTTGGTTTTTCCCCCCCTCTATGTGAAGTTCTGGCTTTGAGCCCCCCCCACCTTGGTGGATCTGAATACTTCTTGCGCAGAGTGGAGGATCCCTCCATATCCTCAAACCTTTGAGACAGAAGCTGCTTGTAGAATCAGACCCCTGTACTCCCAAGAGTTCCTTAGCTTTAGTTTTCTGTTATAAAGCCTTAAGCTTACGCTGAAAATGTGTGCTGAAAGGGCCCCGTTTTGCGTCTTCCCAGCCTCAGATGGTACATAGGCTGTACTGGACCAGACGGTTCCCTGAGTTATGTGAAACGGCGCATATTGATGCCTTTATAGACAGCAACTTAGTGTTTCAGAGGAGTCTGCATGTTACAAAAAGGGCGGCAGGTGTTATTTAGACTAAATTGACCTTGAAATTGATTTCTTTATTTTATGACTTACTGAGGGGAGATTAATACTTTTTTTTTCCTGCAGCCTGAAACAATTTGCATGGTAATAGAAGGCAGAGTCAGTCAAATAAATTGCTGGAAGTAGTAGTGTTCCAAGAAAGAAAATATGGATCTTACTCGCATTGATTGTTTTTATCCCCAGGGAGTAGCTAAGACTTTTAACACTGGGGAAAGACTGCCAAAATTTATTTTTCCCATTAAAGGCAGAAGAAGAGATAGCAATGTCTGTAAGCTGACATTTACTCTAAACTTTCAGTTCAAAGGCTGGGGGGAAGAGTGTGCCCCGTATCAAGTTTAGGGAGTGTTTTAATGCTGTTTCTTGATGTCTGTCAGGGAAGATGGATAGAAGAGGGAATCATAAGAAACTTCTGGAAAGCCTGATGTGGAGTCAACACAGCTGCCCTTTAGAACAGAATAGACCTTGATAATAGCCTGTTAATGGTTGTTGCAATGGTTGTGCTAGCCAGAAATCATCTCAAAACAAAAATGTTCATGGAAACAAGAGACCTAACGGAAATACCTGGAGGAGGCACTGATAGGAACATGAGGTTTGGCTCTATAGGAGGGAGGAAGTTTTTCTTTATTGTGCTGCCATGAATACTGCAAAGCTGAAGTGATGTGATTTCTATTTCCTGTGGCCTCCAGGACAAGTGTCTGTCAAATGATTTGCCAGTGGCATAATGCTTTGTATAACGTGAGCAAATGTGAGGTATTATAATGCCATGTTACCTGAAAACGAGTGTGAATGCAGTCCACAAACCGACTTCTGATTTGTGTCCAATACAGAAATAGTGTGTGGGAAAATGTCTCATAGTGAAAATTATTATCATCATCCTCGGGCTGGGAGTGGAGAATTAATCTCTTTTGTCTATCAGAGAGCTGCACCTGAATGTTGTTACTGTCGCTGTAGTGAGTGAATGATTGTGTCAGTCTCTAACACAAGAGGAGGAGATTGGTGCCTGGCAGACACCAGTCTGTCCTGGCCAAGCTTCTGGCGCTACCAGGGAGGGGAGTCAGGCTCTTCCTAACAGGCTTCAATAGTTTGGGCTGTTGGAGTGCTCTGTCTCCCTAAAAATAACCCTTGCCTAAGGAGTTTTGCTAATTCAGTTTTTATTTCTGGCTCAGTGTGCCCTGGATTATCACAGGTGGCAAGTGTGTTATTAATATGGAGCACATCACGAGCTCTCCAAGTAGCTGACCCATATGCAGCACTGGTGCAGGGCTGTTTATTAGTCACTGGTTCACAGAGCTGTGCAATGCTTGGAAATAGCTGTGGGGGGAAAAAAATGAATGTGCAAATTACCTGTTTAAAATGGCCTATTTGTTTGGGACTCAGGACATTGTGGGAAGAAAATCTGCTGTCTCTGTATGTCTGCCAGCCTGCCTCTCCCAGAGAGCTTCCCAGGAGCAACACCCCTGCAGAATGATTGGCTTTGGGGTTGGGATTTTTGCAGTGCCCTTTACAAGCACTGTGAAACTATGATCTGAGATCAGCCATGCAGCCTGCTGCATGATAGCTCTGGAACCAGAGAGGAGGGAGAGTGGAAGGTAGCGGGCATGGAACATACATCTCGATGTACGTTCTGTTTGTATGGTGTGCATGGTAAAGCAGAGTAGTAAAATGGGAATGAGGTGGCTGAATCGTGGGTGGTAGCTGTAAGACAGTAGCTCAGGTGAAGGAAAAGAAGCAAGCAGCTGAATCATGGGTGGTAGCTGTAAGACAGAGTAGCTCAGGTGAAGGAAAAGAAGCAAGCAGGAGGGGGGAATGAGTAAACATGAAGAAAACCTGTGAAAGGTAGAAAGTGTACAGCTGTGAGTACTACAGCAGCATGTGAGGGTGTGGAAGTGCTGCTGAATTATGCGGAGGCTAAGAACAGAACAGATGATTTGTGTGGTTGTCTTGTGTGATGTTAGTCTTGGAGAGCTGGCAGCTTCTCACAGTGGACTAAAGTGACCGCTTCCCTTCGTGGGAAACAGATGCAATCGGACTGCAGGACTTTGTTGGCCCATGTTGATGGTAGCTTGGCATCCATGCATGTATTCCTGGCATTTCCTGTGGAGACGTCAACGAGTGCAGTGGCTGAGTGGAACAGAGAGCAAATGATACCTTCTCAGGACCTGGTGTGCTAAGGGAATGCTCACTCCATGAGAAGTCCCTTTTGTGAACTTGCTTTGTAATACGTGGAAGAAAAGTTAAAAATAATAATATTTTTGATTCCACTGGAGATGTTAATTTCTGTAGCCCATAAATTCTCTTCATGTGTCCGTAGCAAATGTGGTTTGTGTCAAGCCGCTGCCGTTCTGCAACAGCGGTCTTTTGAGATGGTTTACAGACATTAGGCTTCTTTTTAGGTGAGAAAGTGGTATAGTACTCCATATATTAATGGGTAGACTGGGATGCAGAGGAGTGAAATGAAGAGAAAGGTCGCGCAGGGAAGTACCAGAGAATTACTATCAACACCTTGAAGTATGTTCTGTCTACTGGATCACAGCACATCTGCTATAAATAAAAGATCTAATAACTGGGGGCATACTTAAAAATAGCAATAACAATTAGAAGTTGGCAGCAGTTACTCTTTGCTGTCTGTGCCAGATATGCCTCAGTTTCACCCTGTCGGACTTTCCTGCCCAAACATTAGGAGGAGCTGCACAGCGTCACTTTGACGTGCAGACCTGATCTTAGTGATGGGAAAGGCAAGACAGCACGAGGCTAAGCCTGGGAGAGCTCTTCCAAATATAACTGTGAATATAATGGCTGTATTCAGTAGGGAAGAGATAAAAATTTAATAGGCCGACTACTTTCTAACATATCCCCTTAAAAATAGTGGTTTCAATTCCTGACTCGAGTCTTGTGTCTGTGTTTAGATACTGTGGCCCTTGTATCACCTCTTTAAAAACCTTGTGAAGCCTTTGGGTTTGTGTTGTATGAACTGCAGCATAGTCAGTTTGTCTCACGCTATCCGTACTACAGAAATATTCCCTTTTTCCCCCTGCGTTCTGGTCTCTCCAGCTGTGACTGCAAAGCCCTCAGTAGATATGCCAGCCCCAAACTGCTTTGTGTCCACACTTGTGGAATGCTAGCTTGGATGTAGGAGAAGCTTCAGGAGAGAGAGAGAGCACGCTAGGAATTTTACATTGCTTTAGGTGGCCCCAAATGTAGCCCTGTCTGCAAGGACGATGAGCCAGCACAGCCTGTGCCTTACTGGTTTGCAGCCATGTTCTGTGGCCATTGCCGTGCAGGGTCCTTCGGATGGAATACAGAGCACTTTTTTCATAAGATGCCGAGAGAATTTTGGCTGAGAAACTGCCATCCAAACTTCTCTGGTGAGGCGATGCAGATCTGGTTCAGGCAGTGTACTGGGCTTCTTGACTGAGCTCCTGGAAGGCAGCAGCTGTGCCATCATCCTGTCCTCTCCACCCACAAACAGGGATGAGAATACCAGCCTTCTTGGGGATCATGGTAACAACCAAGAAAGAGAGCCATTTACTAAAGCGGGCATAATA
>NW_010412300.1:37964-50388 GCF_000710305.1 Buceros rhinoceros silvestris
CATTTACTAAAGAGGGTCTAATATGTAAGATGAATGGCAATGAAAGTCTCGGCAATCAAATGTTTTATGAAAGGCTCCTCTGAGCCTAATGACACTGGTGCTCAATGCTGATCTTTACTCCTGTTCTGTGAAGTGCAAACTATTCTGTTTAATCTGATTTCCCTTTTCTTTTTCTCTCTCTTCAGGACTATAAATGTGATGTTATGACAGTGGTTTCCAGTGCCAAGAACAGTCCTCAAAGTCCGGTAAGTAGCAGCGCTTTGCTGAAGAGACAGGATTCTGTACCTGAGGTTAGACCTTTTATGTCACCTCAGTCATCTGTCACTGGAACCAATTGTTACCTGTGACACCTTGCTGCTTTTGAAGTGACTGTACTTGAATTTGCTTAAATGCTCTTTAGTGCTTTAATATAGTGGAGATCTGTCCTACCGAACTGATTAGAGTCATTGCAGTGCAAGTTCACTAACAGCCCTGTCAATCTATCTCCTGTGCTACTACCCGTGTTGTATCAGCGTACCTCTGAGTAACCTGCAGGGTGGGGTGCAGCTGCAAGCCCCCCGCCATCCCATAGTGTTATGATGTCCCCATCTGAGGGTAGATACAGAAAAAGAAAACAAGGCTGGGTGAGTTCAGCGACGTGCAAGACGAGTGTGTTCGCAGGAGTAAAGCAACTGTTTGCTTGAAAGCTGAGCGGGAGTGGACCGAGAGGAGCTACCTTTTACTGGCTTAAAGGAGAGAAATAATCTGGTCTGACTCTATACCACACTATCCTTCATCTTCTGTACACTGCTATCAATTGGCAGGAAAGAAGTGTACCAGAAAATAAGTTTATGCTGAGGTGTTACAGACCTAATTTACAAAGGTGCTGATGATACTCAACTCCGTTTGACATCACTGAGTTAATTTGTTGCAGTCAAGTCCCTTTAACCTTTTTTGTCTCTCTAAAACATTAGTATCATGCCACAGGGCCCATCCCTGGTTGGGTGATGCCAGTAATTGATGTTGACATCACACACCTGAGTTTTGGGGTGTTGTGGTTATTTTTTTCCTTCCGATACCGAAATTCTATCCCCTCAGATCTGAGGGTGTCACGATGTGGGTTTATGCCAGAATAAGGAAATACACAACATTTCAAGTGTTCAGCAAACCCTTTTTTCCTGTTTGCAGGCATGATTAATGCTGTTTTAAACATTAAAAGTTCCTTGAAAAAAAGAAAAGGAGGTGGTTGGACTTGTTCCAAATGAACAGTCTGTCAGTTAGAAACCACTGCCTTTTGGAACTGCTTAGTCACAGGAACATACACGTGAAAATATCTGGAAAGGTCAAAATATATAGGAAAGATCTTTAATTTATCTGGTGATTTGACAGAATCCTTTTTTACCCCTTAGTACTAAGTTTTGGAAGAATTATCTTCTTTGAATAATTCTTTCAGCGCAGACACTGATACTTCCTACTAGAGCAGCTTTCAGAAGCTTGAATAACTACTGGAAAGCTGCAGCCTGTTTGTCGAGAGCTAACTTGTAAAATCATGTGAGAGGTGGTTTAATTTTAGAAACTTGGTTGTGCTTCATATGTTTGCATTGAGACTAGGTTTGTATTGGTTAAGAAAGAAGGTTCGGAAGAATGATGTAGTGTTTTTCTGGCTGAATGTATTTTCTGATATTGAAAGTGGTCTGCTACAAGTGCAGCACCCAAAAAGAGGAGGGGAAGGGATATTTTTTTTAATCTATGGTTGAATCCTTTGTTTGGTCTTGCCTGTAAGAAAGTGTCCTCAAACTTTATGAAGTACTGCCTTAAACAGAATTTTAGTTGTCTTGCTTAAGCCTCGGTAACTGAGACCTTTAACTATCAATTTTTTGCTTATTTTAGGGTGAGAGGAAGAGTTCTAAAGGCAAATTGAGCAGTGTATTTTGATCTGCTGAGAAGGGTTGTGATGGGAAGAGAAAAGGGTTTCACGTTTCCCGTGACATTTCTGATGCCACACAACCGTGGCATAAAAAATAATGAGTTAAGAGTTGAGCTTATTTCTCTTGAAATTAGACTGTCTCTGTTGCTTGGAAAATTGTTTGTGGTGATGGATGAGAAGGAATACATAGATTTTTCAAGTGTGTTGCCAGATCATTGCTTATAGAACAATCTGGTAATAAAAGGAGAGTTGACAGATGAGAATTCGAATGGATCTGAGAATGAATTATTGAATAATACCCCAGTTCCAGAGCCCGAAAGGCTTATTTCCAGGTATTTTTTTCAATAATTGTTGGCTGCTTTTCCTGCTCTTAGTGACAGATCCTATATGAAAGTCTAATGCAGCTGAAACTCATAGACTGAATTTACTTCTGTCTTACATAATTGAGGTTTTATTGAAATGGCTGGAGTTACAGTGATATAAAACTACAGTGGCAACGCGGTGAATCACATCTATTAAACCTCATGTTTCTTGATAGGTATAACTGCTTAATGGATTGTTTGTTAAATAATTCAAGATGTTTTCATTAAGCTGAGTGATTGTGCCTTTTAAAACCTTTCTTTTGTTCTGAAATCTCATCAGGCAATCTGTTATACCCGTGGAGCTAAGAAAACCCAACTGCTGGAACGGCTGTTGGGCGGCTTTAGGAAGGTGTCAGAGGACAGGCTGCCAGAACCTGGGGGCTCTATTTGGGTTGGGTTCTGCCATTTTTGACCCTTTTACGGCTTCCTCTACGTGCTGTACTCTTCTCTGCAGTGTCATACTCTTCTCCTAGGCTACCATAAAATCTCGTTCCTGTTTACGTGAAGGTTTAAGTTTTCTAAAATGGCTCTGCTTTTCTACCGGTCTCCATATCTCAAATTCTTGTCTATATATTGATAGTTGATAACAAATACCGTGTACTGCTTTTAATCAAGAGACGCTGAGAAAAGGTACTGCGAGTAAAATAGGATCCTTCAGGGTAATTCAGTAGGGACAATAATGATTTTTGCTGAGAAATAAAATTGCTGCAAGGATTGCTGCCTGTGATCGGAATAGAAATGTGGTAGCTACTTGAAGTTACATTATCTCTACCACTGCTTCAGGAGAGAGATCTATTTAGCTGGACATAAAAGCTTGCAAAAAAAAGTCGTTTTCTTTAAATTTTTGATTTCTATTGAATGGAATGTATCTTAGCACTGGTGTTCTTAAAGCATTAAATAAATCTGTCATTACCCGGACAAGAATGCAATTGAAAGGAAAACCAAACATCTTCCTAAACATCATCAGAGAGCATTTGGCTAATATCTTGGGTGGGAGGGGAGGAGAAGTGCATTGTGTAGCTATCTCAAATGATACTGTAGAACTGATGATGTTTTTAAAATTCTCAGCCTAATCTATGGAACTGCTGAAAATGTAGGAAAATTCTTTACCGCCCTATCACATGGATCTGACAGTATTTTATGGGTTTCGCTGTGTGTGAATTCAGTTCAGAATGAGGTCAAAATTTTACCTGATATCTAATGTGGGAAGATTTTTCAAGTTTTGCATCACAAGGTCCAGCTGCTTTTGAATATTCAGGCACATGAAACAGATGGCTGTGTCCTTTTAAAAGGAGTTGCAGAATAGGCAAAGGAGAAAACCAAATGGCTTGGCTGCTGTTAGTACTGTCCGATTGTTTGTGGTTTGAAATATTGGAATTTAACAGACTTCCAGGAAGGAGCTTGTGAGCATACTCGCAATCTAAGAATAAGTAATTGGAGATTAAGAAAACACAGGACAAGGCTGTGTCTGCATGAACGCGGTGTAAAATCTGTCTGGAAGTGGACGTGTTTCACTGCTGGCAGTACTAAATTGTCTGTGGGATGGAATGTGCTCCCATGGATGGTCTGCTAGAGACTGTTATAAACAGGGTATAAATACACATTTCATAGAGCAGTTCTCCAAATCTCTACTTAGATAATTCAAGTGAACCTAAAGAGAATGTGGTAATTTTACTCAGTTCTTTGCTTTGAGTCTTTTCCTTTTGCTTAGATTATAGTCAGGAGCTCCAAGACAAAAAATGTGTTACTAGAAAACAAATGAATAAAATTACTGATTTGGATATATATTTGCACAAGCAACATTCTAGCTATGGTATAGCTGCCCATCAAACAAACTTTGTTTAGCTGCGTTATGCGAATCGCATACGGTTCCTTTTAACACCTGTACCGTTCTCTTAGAGGGAGCTAAATCAATGCATCATTAATATTAGAAGTAGTTATTGTTCAGTTAATATTTTATTTTGCATTCTGTTCACATGAACCATGTTTGCCAAGTCTCAAAACACAGAATTCTAAAAGAAACCTAACCCAGAAAACGCGTTTCTGAAAGTCAGCAATCAAAAAATTTGAAAATTCTGATGGATCAGAAATATAAAGCAGAAAAAAACCTCCCCACAAACAGCCTGACTCCACCAACAGCCCCTTTTAACTCCTCGTAGTAGTTTTACTATCAGTTGTATATATGCATTGCCATGTGTATTAAGAGCCACCTTATGAATGTTTATTTTCTGCCATTTTTGGAGACTTGCAGTAGGACGGTCAGTGCTGCATAGTGGTAAACCCAGGCGTTTACACAGGACCGTGAACTAAAAACTGTCACTGGGAATGTCCCTGGTGGTGAACGCTGAGATTTAAAGTGTGATGACAAGATGCCATCTAGTGACAAAGTGTAGGAACCCGTAGTTCACTGTACTGGTATTTACAGACGTTTTCTCTTTCTGAGACGGTACTTCAGGGCAGAAATTCAACCATCATCAGGTTAGTGAGAAGTTGTTTTTCTGGAAAGAAAAGGAAGATTGAACTTGCACTGTGTGAAATGTGGGACGCTGGTACTCTGTTCCTTTGCTTAGTGTACTTGGCTCTGGTTTTGCTTTGCAAAAGCAAATCCTGCTGCTGCTGTCTCCCCCGTCATCTAGTCTCTCTAGTAAGCATGAAATGGGTTTCTTGGTGAATTTGGTGAAGAAGTGCTTCAGCAGTTCTAAGCTATTTTGAATATAGAGCTTTTTCTTTAAAAAAAAAATTAAACTTCTGAGTATTTGGATTTTCTTTCCCCCCCCACCCCGTTCCTTCTTGGAAGAAAGAAAGAATATTTTTTTTCCTTCTTTATTCACTTGCTGCTTATAAATACCAGTTACTTCAACTGTCTGGGGTTTATTGTCAGGACAGTTGTTTTCTTGTACTGGGAATGCACCAGTTTGACAGAGATTGAAATGAGGTACCTGCTCTTTAAGTAACATGCTGCGTTGAACGGTGCTTGTCTTTTGTTGGTAATGGATACCTGGTTTCTCCAGGGAGAACCAAATCTGGTTTGGAGGATGCTGTAGTAGTGCATCCTGGGAAACCCATGTCTGATACGGTTTCGTCTTGTTCCAGAAATACTCTTTACAGCGGGTTATCTCAGAGCGAGCAGTGAGCGCTGTCCTCTTGGCCATACTGGCACGAGCGTGCAAGGAAAATGTCCGTGTCGTTCTCAATGTCAAAGGACACCAGGTTTTACAGTGTATAAGTTTGACATTAAGAGTTCGAGTCAACACATTCCAGACGGTGTCAGGTACCTCCCTGTGAATCTGTCAGCTATCGCCGTCTTCTCACGTCCTCAACAGAAACCAGAATGTTCTTACCCTGACGACGTTTCTCAAAGAGTGACTGTTTACCAAAGGTGAGAGAACTGAAGAACTGCCCATTTGAGAAGGATCAAGGCATTTCATACTAGACTGACACTTCAGCAGTGGTCTGCCAGACCCAGAATCGGGGTGTGGGGGGGTCTCTTTGAATAGACACGTATCATATGTCTTCACATGATTTTCACAAATACAAATTATGTGCAGAAATTAAAACAATTTAATTTGCAGTGACAGTATTTGGAGATTCTGGCAAGGCAAGACGCTTGCTTTTTTCTTTCTTTTGAAATATTGATCCTCTCTTCCCCTCACTGTTCATGGAGTTCCACAGGAGCTAAGAAGGAAGAGTGAAGAGTTGAGAGAGAGATTTGCTTCTGAGGAAAGAGCTAAACATCCATTTAATGCAGAATAGAATTAAAAAGAAGGCAGGACGAAATAAGCTCCCAAAGCAATCTTGTAATATTGACATTTTTAAAAAAGGGTTTATGAGAGTAATTGAAGCAATTGTAGATTCTGCATGTTGCTCATCAGTGTTTTCCAATTTACATCCTAAGGAAACTACCAGTAATTTCCCGTCTAAGTAAGATAGAAAGTGTTGTTAAGAGCACAACAGTGGTTATATTTGGTGAGACCATCATGCATGAAGTTTAATTCTAATATTGCCGGTAATAGGTATTGTAAACCTTTAAGAACGAGTGGATGTACGATAATCTTTAATATGTTCCTAAATTTCTCCGACTTATGACTTAGCTATGATGGCTTGTGAAGGAAGTCTCCATTTCTGCCCTTGCTAACCTGTAATAAACATTTTTTCTTAGATTTTTCTTCTGAATAGGTTATGAACCTCCACAATTCTGACATCTGCAGCATTTTCAGCTCTGTCTTTTGACCATTCAGTTGAACAGGGCTTCTGCCTTCCTGGGGAATAGACAGATTTTTTAAGTGGCTGCTGTTTTACACAAAACATGGGAAGAAATCTGCTGATTCTTCTTATTCATATATAGTTGTATACAGAAAGTTATGGTAGAATAATTCAGAATTATGGCATGTATCTAATTATGCTACATGATTTTTCCATTCTTTAAAAGCCACTGGAAAATCTCCGATGTGAAGCCTGCCAGTTTAACGTCTACAGTGAGCTGTAGCTGTTACTAATGCCAAGTATTGTCAGAGTAAACTATGGGTTTGGTTAAACATTTCTATAATGATGGTATCAAGGCCTCGAGCATCTGAAACATGGTAAATAAATGTGCAAAGTACCAGTAAAGAGAAAAGTGAAACTGTGAGACGCAAAGCAGATGTGCTAGAGCGTGGGTGAGTGTTATTCCACCCATTAATAAACCACTTCATGCGTGTGGCAACAACATGTGAGTCACTGGAATGAATACAAGGAACTGGGGCTTAAGCGACTGGAATCTGATCCAGAAACACCCCGATAAACAGCAGTGGATGGTGAAGTGTCTCTGAGAAAGCTTAAAATGCCGGTTTTGAAACATTTTTTGATGAATGGAATCATGAATCTAATATTGCTGGAAATTTCATTCCCTGCAATTAGGCAATAGATCCAAACTCCAAATGAATATTTAAAAAAACCAACTCGTGAAACAAAAATGATTAACAAAGGATTTTCAGAAAAGGTGCTATGCACCAGTGAGATGAGACTGGAAACCAGAAGCAGAATCACCCCTTTGAGAAGTCGTAAGACAAGCTTACATCGACTCCAGCCCGCAAAGCGAGCAGTGTTTGAGGTCTGGATCAGCCAGATGAAAGTTTTGAGATAAAAAGCATCAGTGGAGGAGAGAAATGCTTAGGGGAAAAACGCCACCCTATTGCCTCAGAATTAAAGCTCTCCTCTGTTACCCCCAGTGACATAAACACCTGTGATGTTGAAAATCTGTCCTAATATTCATATCATGCCTGTTCTCTCATTAAATGAATTCATTCCTACGGAATACTGGGAAAAAAAATAAATATTGACTCTAACTCCTGTTAGCATCACAGACTGTGGCTAATCTTACCCCTCAGCTCATTTGCCTGAGTGCAGGGGCAAATGTTAATTGAAGTTGACTAAGTCAAATCATCTTTTTAAGCTTGCAAAACGCTTTTTTCCTCTCTCAGTCAAATTATAATATTTTTATTTACTTTTATACACAGAAAATAGAGATGGTATTTTAAAATTAAAAATACTCTATTTACCAACAAAATTATATCTACCCACTCTAACTGGGGGGGAAGAGTCAATGCTTTGACAAGAGTCTTGAAAGATGCTACAAAAAAACCCCCATTTTCAATATTTAATAAATATTTCTTACTTTCTGGCTACAAAGGTTCTGCTGTTCCAAATCAAACTCCATGCAGAAATACTCTGTTTAGACCACTGTATTTAAAGGTGGAAGGTCAGATGATGTGTTTGCTATTGATACCTTTTCAAGTATGTTTTTTATTCTATTGAATTTTTATACTGTAAAATAAATTTATTGGACAGAAAAGGTCTCAGCAGATAACAATACGGTGAGATTTTTTCTCCTACTGTTGAGAGTTGAAGTGACTCTGTTTCTGCTGTCCCTCCTGTAGAGCAGCTAACAAACGGCTCCCCATCCACCCAGAAGGTACGGGCACCCTGGGCTGGTGACCAGCTGCGGAACTGCCGCGGGGCTGGGGGCTGCAGCTTGGTAAGATATTTCAGCTGTGAGGGATTGCTCTGTGAATCTCCACCCAATGACAGACGACACAGACATTCACAATATGATAACGTAACACTTAAATCGCAGGATTTCCGTAGGTGTGGAAAAATTGTGGTGGTGTCTCTAGCTTCTCTTCAAGAGAACTGCTTTACCTGCTCTCTGCAGAGCTACAGGACTTCGACTTGTTGCAGTCCAAGCTCAACAAGCCCCGTCCGGCAGTATTGATAACATCTCCCTGGAGAGGGTGGAAGTTCACTGTACATCTGCCATGTGTCTGAATTGTCAGGAGCAAATATTTAAATAATTATGAAGAGTGGAAGCCACGTATTTGTTTACCTGCCTCTGTGTGTGAGAGTCAAGTCACCCTTTTGTGTGTGAACTCAGTGAACAACCACAACAGCAGATGATGATTTATATGAAGTATTTGTGAAAGACGCGTTTGTAGCATTCGGGTGTTATGTCCCTAATACCTTTAAAATATTTTAAGATTACACTGTGTGCTTGCTATTAATGCTAATTTTAGGAGTCTTTTTATCTTTTCTCTTGAGTCCTGAATGTGTCTTTGTGAATCCCCTTGGCCCTGAATGGACGTACCTCTTTGTCTCAGTAGAGACTACACTTCGTTGAAAGAACTGGGGCAGAACCACTGTCACATATGTATCTCCTATAGTCTGTGATTAAAAACTTAAGTGGCAGTCAGGCATGTTTGGATGTCCTTACGCTAGGATGTAGCCAGGGGCCTTTTAATGCCGTATGCAACTAAGGCAGCTTTTACATGCTGTAGGTAAATTATCACAGCAAAAGCAATTCATTGCAACTGTGCTTTGTGCAAGGGCCAGTGGGTTTTCATTTCGTCTTACGTAAATACTGCACTAAATTCTAAAGGTTTTCAAAGTTTTGATTAAAACTACTCATGGCTTACACTGAAGCAATTGGTAATTGCAAAAAGTAGTTGGTGGTGGTGGGTTTTGTGGTATTTGTGTTAATGTGTAATAGAGAAATGTAGAGGATAAAGCCTCCGCATCCTCTACAAACCCATGGTTGTGATCTCTACTCACCCGTGAACCAGGTAACCCTTTGGGTCATCAGGCAGGGGGTTACAAAAAGCGGAAGTATTCTTCGTGACCAAGCCATTCAATGACTGTCTAGTCTCAGCTGGGTTAATGTCACAGTATTCTGTCCAACCAAGCCGCCGATACATGGGCAAACTGCATTTCTTTTCTCTTAGTTAAAGTTCATGTATGTTAATAGTATTTTTGTGTCAATGAAAAGGGCCGTTGAACACTTTATCTCTGTAAAGACAAGGGCCTAAGATGCATCCTTCTGGCTTTAGGTCATGGTCTTTGTTAAAATGTGCTAGTGGGGTTTTTTTGTTTGTTGTTTTTTTTGTGTCCAGCATTCTGTCAGTCTAGATATTTCTCCTTTTCTTGAAGGACTGTGTTAGGAAGTGATTTTTGACAAAATGAAGCCGATGAGTCAGTTACAGCTTAGTTCATGAAGTCATGCAAAGCAGCTTTCCATCCTTCTATTTTTCTCCCCTTGAAAAGTAAGTTGGAAGTCATATTTTATTTCCGACAGTAAAAGGTATTAGGGTACTGGAGCCCAAACTAATAGCAAAGTCTGATGAGGGAGAGCCCTTATGCTGCTGCTTTAATAAGCTGGTCCCAGGGATCTGGCTTTACCCATACAGTGTGATAACGTGTATGGATTTGCTCCTCTAGCAGGAACTCTAGACCTGCAGGCAGCACAGGGAAGTTCTGCTTTCTAATCAGAATTCCGTATCGGTATTTTCTGCAAATCCTCATATTATCTGTGCATTATCAGCTTCTGAGCTAGTGTGCGACTAATTCACAGCAAATCCATTTTCTGTGCGATGTTTTGACTAACCCGTCACGCCGTGGAGCAGGTGGTAGGTTGCTCTGCAGTAGCCACATCCAAAAGCTAATGGTTGCCAGAATTATCATAGGTCACTCTGGAAAGTTCTCCAGAGTGAGAAAGGAGAGTGGAGTTAATTGATTGTCTTTGTTTAGGAATCTGGCCAATATATGAAGAATGAGGTAAAATATCCTGTTGCCAATAGTGTGTGTATTGGGAAACAAAAGCCACTGCACAAAAATGCCAACCAGCTGTGGGCAGGAATTGCCTGTCTAGAGGTAACTGGAAGTCGGCATAGCAGAGCTTCCTAAATGAGCAGAGTAAACGAAAAGTGGGTAGAAGGTGAGGAGTAAAACAAAGGATGTGAAAGAGAAAAAACCTCACCGCTTGTAAGATGCCTGTGAACGTAGTTAAATTTCCGTGTTTCTTTCTCCATTGTGAGATGCAGGCAGAGAAGGTTCTACCATAGATACTGGCTTTCAAAGGCTCCTCTTGGGCTGACAGCAGTCAGATATCACAAGTCTTACCTGCATGTAAAATGCAGTATTACAAAAAAAAAAAAGGCAAGAAAATATTCACCTGTTCGCAAAGGCTAGATTTTATATGCCCTGTCAAAACAAGCACGTTTCTATTCCACCTTCTTCACTCTGTGTATGATAGAGCTGAAAGGGAATACTGTACATGGAGGGTAATTTCAGAGGTCGTGTTCTCCTGTATTGGTGCCCCTTCATCTGACTCTCTTTGCCTCTGATTTTATTTTTTAATACAAGATTATCTGAGGACTTTTTAAATTATCTGAGGACCTGTTCTTTTAAAAGGAAGTGGGTTATCTGAAGCTCAAGTTCTGTCTCTAAGAACGTAGTATTTTAACATCTTTTCCCACTTCAGCTGGAACAGAGGATCTCTGTGCTACCATGCAGCCTTTGTGGACAAACCTTTTGGGCTTCTTTTATTTTCCAGGTTTGGAGAGGGGAGCTTGGGTTTCTCACATGACAATGTTTACCCGTTCCATACTGTTGGAGTACTTTTCTTGTCCATTCAGCCCCATGTTTGGCTTTGTAGGCTTCTCTGAAACGAACAGTTCTGAAATCCTCAGTAATTAAAGTCCTGCAATTTGACCTTGTTACAGCATGACTTGATATTTTACCAACTCCTGATTAGCTGTATTAGCAGGGTGGCATAATTTGTACAGGCAGATTTGCTGCCCCACTGTCGATCAGTGAAGCTGCTGTCCATTCAGTTAACATGGTCTCTCTGGGGACTGTTATGGGGTCAACAGCATTTTGAAAAATTGCTGCAGAACTAATAAGGACCAGGAAGTATGTGACTGCACATTTCATCTACTTTTTCTTTTGTCGCTTTTCTACTTATTCTGTAGTCCTCTTAGTCTTCTCCAAAGAGAAGTGCTCAAAGATCTGTTTTTAGAGGTATTTCTCTTGCCTAGTTTTATTTAGGAATACCTGTTCAAGGTAGGATTAATTGGAAGGAAGAGTTGAAGATTTTTGTCTCAGTTTGTCAGAATTTGGACTGGATGATTTTACAGAGCATTTATTTTGGTGTGTTGGGTAACCTCTTAACACTAGGTGCTATCCGTACAGCCAGTCATACTGTCATAATCATAAAAAAATCACATAAATGTAGCAAGGAAGAAGGAATTTATTTTTTGTGTTTGGCCAAACAAAATGTTGCTAAAGCAAGAACTTATTTTCTGACTCTGACAGGGCTCTTTCATAATACAGAAAGACTCGGGGGGTCGTATGTATTTTCAAAGAGCTTTTTAGGACGTTTAAATGTTCTGTATTTATACAGAACTTGGGTGGTCAGGATTGAGTCCAAGAGCCACAAGCATTACTGGTGCATGTTGTGCATATAGTTAACCTTCAGCTGAGACCCTCTTTCCTCTCAAAGACCTCCTGTTTCAAAAGCCTCTGAAGCCTGTGCTCTGTATGTCCCCTGTGAGCCTGAAAAAATACCTGGCTACTTTTTATAAAAAAGTAGCGGGTCCTGTTTATCGATCGCATTTGTGTTCCAAGAAATCAAGAAAGATGCTGCTAGAAGAGTTTGCCCTCCTCGAGCTTTGGGTCCCTGCTGTTTTCAAGCCGCTGGTGTGCATTGACTCATGGCAATGACTGTAACAACACCACATTGATAATACCGGGAGAGCTCTCGGTGCTTGTCCAACTAAATACAGTAATGACGGCTGAACCAGCCTTACAGCAGAATTCTAAAGAGAGATTGGAATTGTGTGGAAGGAGT
>NW_010412300.1:50504-69936 GCF_000710305.1 Buceros rhinoceros silvestris
GTGTGGTGTTCCCTATTGGAAGTATGTAAAATTGTATCACTAAAATCAAGAGATGAAGGGTGACTGATTGGAAAAGAGGATAAGAGCAATACTGCGGAACTGCAGGCATGTAGATGTGGTGTTGTGATGCCAACCTTGCTGCAAACGCCCATCAGCAGCTTCCGAGTTTGGAGTCCTGTGTGTGTGAATGGGGCCACAGCATCGCAGTCGTGCATCCCCCCATGGCCAGATGTGGCCAGGCAGGTGAATTTAGACTTAGAATTGGTAATTGTGTATCCTGGAGGCTACTCAGGGAGGTCTTTTTTCTTTTCTTCTTTTTTTTTTTTTTCTTGCTTTATAAAGCACCATTTTCACAGCAAGAGGTACAGGTAATCTTTTCTAAAGGTTTGCTCTATTATAACTGTGTCTGTGAAGTGGGGATATGACAATTACGATTCAGAACACTGTATTCTTCCAGCACCGTGTAATTCTTCATGCCTATGTATCATCTTGGACAACCCCTCTAACAGTACAAACAGTTGCTTTCAGAACTTATGTACTTGAAAAATTCTATTTCACAGTGAAATGTGTAAGCCACTAGTTATTTGGATTAAGATTTCCTCTTCAGTAGGTTTGAAGAGGAACACTGTGGTTGTTCAGTGTAAAGAAGTGACGATTTATTTGCTTCAAAAAGTGCATTTTGTACATGATTTTCTGTTTATTTGGACACGTGATATTGTCCTGATAGCTTCTGGTGCTTAAGTTACTTCAGGGCTTCTATAACTACGGTCCTTAAACTACTGGTGAACTGTTTAGTCCCAAGGATCTCTCAGATGCTTTGCGGGTGGTACCAGCTGCTCTGTTCAGCCGTGCCCCTCAAAGGGGCTCTCTCTAGCCATTCTCAGGGATGGAGATGTTTGCCCAGCCTTGCCACCCAGCTTAGGAATGGTGGCCCACAAGAAGAAAATAAAAAAAAGGCAAAAATAAAAAAAAGCTTGTTAATCTTTTGCTCAACCTCTGATGCAGTAAAGCCCTATTAGCAGTTAAGATTATTTACCTTGGAATTAAAATAATTCAGAATGCAGAAGTTCTCTGAATTACACTTTGCTTTTTTTTTGTCTGTTATGCCAAGCTTTCCAAGGACTTCTGAGCTGCCTGCGTATACGTTCGCGTGTGTATCTGCCCTTTTGGATTGTTCTCAGTCTTCCCTAGGGAAAGTGTTTTACAATAATCTTATATTTTTGGAAGGCGAAGAACAGTATTAAGATATGGTAATCCCTGAAGGATCTTCTACTAGTTCCCTCGGTCCAGTATAGTTGAGGAAAGCCCCCACTGTCTGGCTGTTGCTTGGGCACTGTGGTGTGCTGAGTTCTGGTGGTGATGCAAGGCTGTCCTGCCCACGCAGGACAGAGGTTAAAAGAGAATCTTGGGCATCTTAACCAACATGTACCTCAGAGAATGTCAGGGGTATGTGAATATTTCTGACTTTTGCTCCCTGTCTTTGGCAAGACTTAATTTATATGTGATACTCTATGAAGTGCATGTAGCTGATCCTCACTCTGGGTACTCGTGTGCCATTGGTTTATCTGGAAACAGGAGTAAGATGTTGTAATTTTTTATTTATTTGTATCATATTGTTTAAATTGAAAACATGTTAGTTTGTAGAAATTATCTTCTTTAGCATTAAAATCTGCAGGAGGTTGTTCTGCTGTTTGGTAGCATTTCTCTGAGACACAGGAACTAAGCCACGTTTTTGTTAGGTGGTGTCTGGTGGTAAAATCCAGATCCAAGGTGAGGTTTCACCATTTACAGCATGATTTCCTCCATGTTCCCTGTCATGCAGATATTGAACACTGCCTTTCATAGAGACAGGGCCTGGAAACGTAGCTGAAAACAACGGTTAATCATTTCCAGAGGTTTAAGAAGAGGCTTTTTAGTTGTACTGTGTGTACTCGCGCATACTGCCTGACCCTGGGAGTAGCACAATGGAACTGTGAAAATAGAGAGTCGAGCTATGGCGGCCGAAGTGCCGGCTCTGCAAGTCCGGCTGGCTACTCTGTGGCTAATCTGAAAGACAAAGCCATGATCATGGATGTATTTTAAGGTTTATGAATTTTATTTTTTAATTAATAACCATATTGAATAAAACGAAATGCAGATCTTCATATTGTGTTTTGAAGGCACTAACAAGTGTTGCTATACCACTGACCCTAATGTAGCTTCTTACATTTTTACCTTTTCAAAATGTCCTGCTATTTCCCAGTGTCAAATGTAACCTTTGTGACATAATACGCAAACTGTTTTGAGCGTGGAGGACCTTGTAGGCTGGTGATGCAAATTTCAGAGCGAAATGAACCCATTAACTGAGTTAACAATGCAAGAAAGTGAAAGTTCGTGGTGAGGAGACAATCAAAGCTTTTCAAAAGGTACCGGTTGGTATTATTGTAGTCCAAGTATGTGCATAGTTTTTCTTTGTTTTCTTTTTTCCCTTTAGAATAAATTGACATATGAGAAGAATGCTATTTATCTGAAGCAAATTAGCATTGTGGAAGAGGAAGTAGTTGCTAGGGTGCTGTTCTTGGCTGATAAATCCCAGTGGAAGTACTTCCTGGTGTTGTGAGTGGGTGGTTTTCCTTCTACAGACTCTTGGAGGTAAAATATAAAGTAACCTTCCTGTTCCAAAATGTCTTTCACCCCAGCAATTCAGTTCCCTCAGACTGTGCGTTTTAAGCAGAGCTACCTGTTAAAACCTGCGTTTTCACTTCCGCAGTGTTGCCCTTGTTTACAGGTGTGGATGTTCACAGAAGCTGAAGTAGGAAAGTAAATAATAAAAAGTAACTGGTGCAGTGCTCTGTGCCTCAGGGGCTTGTCCTGTGAAAATCGGTGATTGTTCTGGAAGGTGTACGTGCACATATGTGTCTGTATGTAAACTGGTTTCATCTTATTACCTTGTGCATGGAGAACTGGACTTGGGTTAGGATCTGAAAGCCAATTTTGTGTTCTTCCAAATGTTGTTCCAGTGGCACAGAAAATATTTCAGGAATGAGTTAAGGTGAGCTGTAGGCCCTGCTGTGTGTTTTTTGCAGTGGAAGAACAAAGTTCCTGAAGGGAAGTCATCCTTAGGGAGCGACTGGAAAAGCTGATTTGATGTGCTGTAATGAAGAGATTCTGCTCTGGATTCTTTTTGATAAAGCTGTGTTAAATGAATACTTACTAACTCAGAAAAATGCAGTGATGCCACTAGCGATATATAGAAGTGTTCTGTTTTTAACAAACCCCAAGTTTATATTATCCATTGTGGTGCCAAGTTTCCATAGGAAATACGGACGTATTCCAAGCTGGTTCAGTTCTGAATAAATACTGCCAAAACTTTCTTTAGCTGCAAATGTGGGAGCTAGAAGCTACTTTGTATACTTTTTTCATTGCACAACGTGTAGTTTATCCCCGTTGCTTGTAAGTGTGTAAGTAGTGGAACAGGTTATTCCCCATTGCCGATGTTAAAATGCAGTGTAGCAAAACAATGAAAGAAAACATCTGCACGGCAGAATCCAGTCGGTTACATTATTTGCAGACTCATGCCGAGAAATGCTTGTAGCTGCTAAACAGGAAACATTAGCACCACTTTTCTGCTCTCTCCGTGTCAAGAAGGAGCTTGACAAAGCCAAAAAAAAATATCTGGAAACAAAATACAGTTCTCTTGCTATCTCCTCGGCAATCTTCAGTCTCCATTTTTCTTCGTTTCTTTTTATAGGAATTTTCTCTCCAATACTGATTTGATGGACTGTAGCCCAGATGACCCCTGCTATCTTATAACCACACAGCAACTCTCAAGGCACTGTTTTCATTACAAGCAGCAGAACACTTGGCTGTGCTTGTTAAACCACAGTGAATGTTTTTTACAACCCTGTCTTTTGGCTCCGGTACCTTATTTAAAACTCAGCACTAGCTGCTTGCCTTCCTCCGAGGCAGGGATGTAGTATGGTAGATCTGTGTTGCTTGCTTGATAGAGAGAAGGCTGGGAGCAGATACTTCATCATCCCGACACCCCGGCAATCGCTGGTCCCACATAGAACGGAGAGAAAGGGAGTACAATTAAGCCACTATTTTGCAAGTGCAGAGTTGAGAAAATACACAGCCTCCTGCAGTGAGATGTGGAGTAATTAATTATGGAGGGGAGAAATCAATGCATATTTGAGTTTCAGGAATGGTTTTTAAGAGCGAAAAAGGATGGTAATCACCACAGTAATGATATTAGGAAAACCTTATTTACTGCTGCTAGCTGCTGGAATAAACCATAATGCCCAACGTTCATCTCTCAGTCCATCATTCCGTTGTTTTCACTGCCTCTTTCTCTCTCTTCCCACAGTGTGATATTTTTGTGTTTCAAAACAAAGGCTTTTGCTCCTTTCAATTTGAACATTTAAAGTAGGCGAAATGCAAATTCAACTCCTAACGTCAGTCAGCCTGCTAGATATCGAACTGCTTTCAGAGTAGAATCGTACTGTATTGTTTTCTAAAAAGCCTTTAAAAATACACTTTAATTTCAGGAGAAATAAGGTAGCTGAGATTTTCATACTAGGCAGTTTTACAGTGTTATGCTCTCGGTGTACTCGCCTTGCACTCGCCCTATCTCATTGTGCTCTAGCTGTGTTAATACTTTTATTCCCTAAGCTTTCTCATAGCAAAAGAGTAAGATAAGATTTTCTTGATTTGGTATCCTTTCCCCGCAGCGTATGATTTATAAAAGCAAAAGGATTTGACAAGAGCTGTCTCCCCCAAATTCTAAGTTTTCAGCTTTCTGAACCTCCAACATTCTGGAGATCAGCAAAGACTAGTCTATCAAGTTCTCACTACTCTGCCTATTCTTCTCAGTTCACATCTGGAATACAAATCTACAAAGAAATCAGAATCCATGGATTTAACTTAAAGATGCTATAGCTGGGGAATCTAAATGCTTTGTCCGTATTTTTCAGTACTTTTTTTCAGATGCTGGTCACGTATACTGTGAATTCATTCTTCTCTAAGTGGATTTTATTATGGAATTTATGGAATTCATGACCAATAAATTTCCTCTTTGTATTTAGTGCATTTTCACCTGAGGGACCCTAAAATCTTCCCATATATAAGGATGCATCAGAAGGAAGATCTTAAGCTAAGGGTATTTATGGAAGGACAAAATAGGTACTGGTAATCTTCTTTAGTAAGAAGCTAAAGCATACGGGGGAAAAAAAAGAAAACAGAAAATATGAAGCTGGCAATAGTTGTCTGCTAAAACTGATATATTGGTAATGATGAATCCAAGTTCAGTTTTGGTTTCTAGAGTAGGATTAATATAATTGCAAATCATCTTTTACCATACAACTCGCTGGAAATAAGCTATCAGCAAAGATCAGTGTTTTACCCAGCAAATGCAGTGACTGCTAACCTTTGCAAACAGGCTATTGTCTGCTTGTAACCCCGCTATCCGCATACGTATCAACTTTGGGTTCCCTGCAAAAGTTCTTTTTTCGGTCTTTATTTAAAGATCCAAGCAGGGGCACTGTTAGCAAGAGGGATTTCTAGCAAGGTATATTAAATAACGTGCAATATAAGGAAACAGTTAATCAGTGATTCTTTTTAAAATGCCTGGCAGTCTCCAGACATTAATTTAGCAAATACCTAAGCCTGAATAATGTTTCTGCAAGCACTTTAAAAGCCTACCAAACACGATAGTAAGATCTGGACCATTAAAATAGTTAACTCCACATTTTAGTGTTTGAACAGTAACACAGCTAAGGTAGGACTAGAACTCGAGCATCATTTCAGGTATTTCCCGTTCCCCTTGATGGACTCATGCAGATGCTAATCAATCAATCAAGTAGAACCTCAGAAAGTTTAAAGGTTATTTAGTTGGTGGAAGTGCCCCGGGTGATTACTTCTAGTTTGCTTATTCTGCGCTTTTTTTCATAAAACAGTAACATTTTATGCCCAGTAAGCTCTATTACTCCTCATTTGTTTGTAATGCTTCACTTCACATGCAGGTGCCAGCTACCTGGGCTATTACTCATTTTTGAAAAATGCTTAGCACTGTTCCTTCCATTAGCTTCTGCAACAAATAGGCTCTGATTAATCGCACTCAGCCGTTGTACCTTCCAGAACTGAAGCTCCAAGTGGAAGGTGCCACAACAGTTGACCGACAACCATAACACTAATGCTTCTCGTGGTGGTTGTGCCGTCCGAGGAAGAAGCGTCTGAGTAGGAGTGTGGGGAGATGGGTGTTACCGATGTATTTCTCCTTAGGAAATTTGGGTATATTTAAAGTCTTGTTTTTATTCAGGTCTCATGATTAAAACAACCAAAATATTTTATAAAAGGACTCCATGAGTGTTATCTATGATTTAGGGCATATTTATTAAGTCAAAGACTGTGTTTTATATACTCCAGCTTACTAAACATAAAATCACTCATTAGATCACATATTAACAGTCTTCAGATAATCTAATTCACCATGTAGCTGTTTCCTCTTTAAGCATATGAAAATAAGCAGTGATGGTTAGTGATAACAATCACTAGATGGAGATTTTAACTATTAATTTGTGTCTCTTTGTATCTTGACCACCTTAGGTAAGTATGCATTTACCTCTGCAGATCAAGACAAGGAGTCAGACATGGGTGGGCAGGAAATGTGTTGAATGCTCTAAGGAGAAGAATTGGAAACTTCTAGATTGAGGCAGAGCTGGAGATCTTCTCTAAGAAAATGCTCACGTGGGAATATGGTAGGTAAATAGCAGGACTGCTTTGGGATGAGCATAAATCCCAAAGGGCTGCCTGAAAAGACGCACAGGCACGGGAGCCTGGGGAGCAGATTTCTGTGAGGAGTTCCCTTGCATCATGAGCTTGCATAGGAGATTATATAGCTCTCATGGAGACAGAGAAAGTGTGAGAGGTAGATGATTTGGAAACTGAGAGATGGTGCGTGCATTTAAATAGTGAAATAGACCTTTTGAATTGCTTGGCTTTAATGTTTGAGAGTCTTTAGTTGTTGTCATCTGGGGAAGTTGTAGCTATAGGGATCTTATGCCCAGAGGTAGGGACCAAAATGCGGGAGCCTAATTCTTTTCCTAATTAGAAGAAGCGAGACCAGCCAATCTTTTTTTCTGGAAGTTCCTCAGGAAATATTAAGGGGAAATTCCCTTGTGTTGCTGTCGTAGGTAACAAAATAGTCTGTGATTGTCAGCACCAATTTTTAACAGCTGTTACTCTGAGCTGTCACTAGTTCATTTGCTAGCTAAGAGGAAGAAATGGAATTGCCTTCCCTAGGATAAAACAATAACAGACAAGAGAAGAGCAGCCCTGGGACGTTGAAGATCATCTTCTAGGCACAAAAGGAGATACCTTGGATTCAGGTAAAATAGACGTGAGCGCCCTTGGCCACTGAAGCACTCACAGAGCCCTGTCCTGAACTTGTAGGATCACTTACAAGTTTCTTTCTTCATTGCTCAGTTAGCTGTCACCATGGGCTGTGAACTGACCTGGGCAGTTTCTGTTCTTTATCTCCTGTGCAGCAGGGAGGGGATCTTGCCTTGAGATCATTAACTCATCCTGTTCTATCAGCTGAATCGAAGCTGTATTTCACCAACTCGGAGGACACTGGGGTGAAAAACTAAGTCTTGCATTGTTGAAAAAGCTCACGCATTCACTTTGCAAAAGTAGGGTGGTCTCAAGGATTGAGGACTGCCCTGAGATGCAATATAGTGTCTGATTCTTTCCCAGACTTCCTGTGTGATACTGAGAAACCTGCCTGACCTTCACGTTCACTGCGGTGGTCTGGGAAAAGCATCATATTCCTTAGTGGAACAGCTGCTCAGCTGAGAGTCTCTCCTATAAGGCTTTTCTTGCAGACTCTCAAGTAAAGGGTTAAAAAACCCAATGTGCATCAAGCAGTCTAAGGTGAACCCAAAAATTGGGAACCACGCATGTGTTATGAGAAAAAAAATCAATACTTGTGATAGACACTGCAGCGCTGGGGTCGAGGCCAGGGCTCGGGCAGGGTATGAATATGAGACAATAGCGTTTATTTCTTTCTCAAGGCAGCTGGTGCTGCAGGGAGCAGTTCCGAGGCCTTTTTAGCATTCTTGAGGAAAACGCTTGCATGAGCTGTTTGTGCCTGTACAACGTGGCCTCCTCGTGTAAAGGCACCTGTTATTAAATCTTCAATGTTGAATTCATTAGACCTCATTAGGAGGGGGGAAAGCTTTGAAGAAAATAAGGCTTAATTATCTCTGTATTTTCAGATGCTGAGAAGGGTAATGCTTTGAACCTCATTCCATTATTAAAGCTATTGTTGTAATGATGCGAGGCTCGTTGGTCTCAGGGTTTTATGCTAGTGTGGAAGCCTGAGGTGCTGCGACAGAAATTCCCCTGATACCTGCCCCACCACGGTTACCTCGTGCATCTGGGTGGGAGTCCATGGAGGATCTCATGCCAGGGCAGGTGGATATTGCCTGAAGAAAAGTGCAGCCCCTGCAGAGCCCGTGGTGGAGCAGGTTCTCCTGATAGGAAAGGCTCCTCGTGGAGAGGAATTTGTGCTGGAGGAGGTTTCTCCTAAAGGGCTGCAGCCTGTGGAAGGACCCCAGGGGAGCAGGGCAAAGTGTGAGGATCAAGGAGTGGCAGAGAGGAGAGCTGTTAGGGACTGACCACAGTTCCCCTTTCTCCTTATAAGATCCCTGTCCTTGCTGCAGGGTTGAGTTCTATATCCCTTCTTAATATGCTATTATACCTTGCCTGATTGAAAAGTAGTTGTTTGGCTTATTCTTCGAGTAAGAAAGGATAATGCAGATGAAATCTTCACTTGCAAGGAATAAACATTGGACAAACTGATGTCTGGGGAGCACCAGAATCTCATTTAGTGTTCCGTACTGCCCCAGTCTGGATTTGCACAGTCGCCTCTGTAGCTGTCTCATCTGTGGGTAGATACTAATTGGGGTTTATGAAAACATCTGCTGGAAAGTGACATCTGTGTCAGCAGCTGGCAGCCAGGAGGAGGAGAACCAAAACAATAGAAGAGGCTTAGAAAAGATGGGGATGGGTGGAGTGACGAATCATGAGTTATAATTACTTGCGATGTTTTCCTGAACTGGGCATGATCCCATTAATAAAGTGAATAGAATAACTACCGTTTGTGATTGTTTATGGGGCAGTGCGTGAGCAAGAGAGTAGGAAATTTGGTCTTTAATTCTAAAGCAGTTCTACCATTTCATGGAATATTTTTATGATGTAATATGAAAGAAAAAAGTTTTTCAAACCTGGCTGCTGAGAGGGAACAGACCTGCATTTAGATGCCCTGATACACCTGGCCTACTTTCTAGTAGTGATGCCTCAAATTCCAGTTAAAAAGCTTGTTTTAATGTCTGTAGGTGAAAATTAAATATGGTGCTCTTTTGAAGTGCTGGGTAACAGCAGTGCATCAGCTCAGGCAGTCGGCTGAAGCCTCTCTGTAGTCTTTGTGGAATGGAACATGTTCAAGTGAGTCATTGCAAGCAGGTGATTCAGGTTGTGATCTGCACTTACTAATGGTTGTGGTCCTCCTTATTTCATTTGATGATGAACTTATTCAATTAGGGGAAGAATCTTAATTAGGGGTTTCCTGTAGTTTTATTTTTTCCAAGTGGAAATTAGGAGCTATAGCTAATTTGTCTCCCAGTTTGAGGTACTGAGTTTTGAATGCATTTCTTTCTGGCTCTGGGGGTAGTCAAGCCACGAACCCTGCAGGATCAGCAGGCTCGTGTCATGAACAGACACCCGTGCTACTGCTGCCCTTGTGCTTAGCCACGAAGAACCGCATTCCCATGGCAGCACAGATTTCCATGGTGTTGAACGGAGAATAAATGATCCCTATCAACACAATTGCTTCTCTCTAGGTTTTTTAGAAACAGATACTTTCAAAGGGATGCATTAAACGGGTAATGCTTAAAAGCCCAGTTCTTCCCCGAAGAGCAGTTGTTATGAGAGCAGGGCGTTGAACTGTCGCACCACACAATGGAGCCTGCTGCAGCGAACACTCTCGAATGGGATGACAGTTCAGACCGGCCTGTATTATCGTAACTGACACTCACACAGGAACATGGGATCTCAAATGAAAATGAAATAATGGCTCCCATGTCTGAGAGGCGTATTTGTGCACAGTAATGTGTGCTTACACAATTTGGCAGTTATCATTTAGGTTTGTACAAGTATTTTTTTTTGTCATTAAATAGTTTTTATAGGTTTTATTTTTCCTTTCAGACTGTGGAGTGATCTTGTATTCAAGTATTTGTTATATTCAGAATTAATGTATGTTTTTTACTATGGTTCATTACTTTTTACGTACACAATGCAGAGAACATGCTGAAAATAACTGTTTGAAGCTAAACTGATAAAGCAAGCATCTGTGAATTGTCACAAATTATCTCTTGAGATAGAGACAGTGCCAGCATGGTAGGTGAGACTGAGATGGGCAGGGTATATCTAGAAGGGTGACGACACAGAGTCATAACGTACAGCGGGAGAGACACCAGGGTGGTCACAGGGATTGCTGCGGCCAAGGCACAGGCAAAGGGAGGCAGTGGTGCAGCTGGCATTCTGGAATGGAAGAAGCCGCTTAATGCGTGACCTGGTAACCTGTGAACGAAGAAATAGGCGGATTTAGTCAAAGCCGAGCAAGGCTGTACCCTGAGCGTGACTTTGTGCAGGAGATGCTGGTTTTAGCATGTATGCCAGGTTCAGCACATAGCTGCCAGAAGAACCGTAATGTCCCTGCATTTCTAGAACGCCGTTGTGTGTAGAAATACGCGTTTTAAACGTCAGTTGATATAAAAACTCCTATATGGTAAATTTTTAACTTGCAAATGAGATTTTGAGTTAGGGCAATGTTCAGGGTCATATTTCATGCTTCCTTGCTTTCTGCTGATCTCTAAGATCAGTTCTATTGTTCCTGAGAAAAGGTGCTAGTTACTGTGCAGCAGTTACAGTTCGAGGGAGTCTTCTGTTAAAGCGTCTATCGAGCCGTCAGAGTAACTACAGCTTTACACCCATTTACTGAGAAAAAGATCTGGCCTTCTAAATCCTGATGTTCCAAGCCTGATTTTATAGTTGCCTTCTTCCATGGAGAGAGAAGGTTTATGAGTAAGTTCAGGTATGGACTGATCTTTGCTGGAATCCTGTGTCCCTGGTAGTGCTCTCTTCTCTGGTTTAGCTCTGTGTGTTGGTCATGTTCTGCAGCTCCATGTAGTCATTCTCCCTTGATAGCTCCTTTTATTTCTCATGGATCCTTGAAAAAGAAGTATTCCTTCATATCCTATTGTTTCTCTTCTGTGTTTCTTCACCAATATCAGCTTACCTGGTGGAGATGCTTGTTAGGTTGTTGAAGTGAACAGCGTGCTGCCATCTCCATGTAACTGTATCCTGCCTGGAGTTAGGACAGATTTATCTGTAGCCCAGTGTAATTCCAGCAGCCCCTTATCATGGTGGGACTCTCAGTGGCCTGTGAATTTCTTACATCTCTTCTCTGTACAACTAGCACTATAATATCAAGAAACAGTAGTTTTCTCTGAAAATTGTCATGTTGTCTTGCTCTTATTTATTTTCGTCTAACAGTGAAATACTCTCCTGAAGAGAGTTGCGTTCCCAGAGTAGCTCCTTATTTTATAGAATGTCTTTTCTCTTGTAAAACATTTGTCTAGGTTAGAATTTTGCATCTGTCCACATTATATCCTTTTTCTTAGCTTTGTAGCTTTTCCCCAGGCATCCAGGACACGTTAATCCTATTTCATCTGTTGGCTAAAGGATTTCCCAACCCAGCACTGAAAACATTGTGCGCTCAACTACAGGCATTTCTCATATATAAAGTTACAGTCCATTTTGTTAAAAGATGACAAACAACAAAGGATTAAAAAAAAAAAGCCTGTACTTCCTATACCTTTGGATAAATGCATTAAAAACCCTGCAGGAATGAATGAAAGGAATAGTGCTGGAAAGAACCATTAGAGGCAGGGAGAAAATGAAGGGGAGGAGCAGGGAAAAGCAGTAAGGGCAAGAGGAAGAAATGCTTGAAACAGTGATGCTTTATTGTTAGTGATTTGTTTCATTACTGGTATTACACTAAGTTTTTTAATTTGGTATTTTGCTGTCTCGAAGTCCTTTAGCCAATAAATCCTGGGGTATAGACAACCAAATCAAAAAAGAATGGTTTTGAGTTATAAATATTTTTCTCCAGAACCCAATGAAAATATATGTTCTTGTCCCCGGTGTCACGTCTGTCACTCTTGTTCTGATCTAGTCACGAAAGGGGTCTTAAGGGACGATCTGTCTCTGCCGTGCAGAAGTGCATCTCTCACAGCACATCCAAAAGAATAAGGAAAGAGAGAGGCTGCTGTCAGCAGCACTGAGTTTTTCAGAGGAATATGCAGAAAAGGGACTGTGCATGTGGCAGTATCAAGAGAGAAGAATAAGGGTGAAACGTGTCATGAGGTGAAAGGGATGAGACAAAGATCATTAGAACTGCCACATGCTCGAGCCTGTCAAAGTTTTACAAGAGGAATATTCAAGCAGTGCCAGTGTTTCCAGGAATGTATTGATACCACGGCACAGAACTTGATGGGGTTCAGAACGAAATTTTTGTGACACTTTTCTCGATAAAAGCGTTTCGCAAACCATACACCACGAAACGCAGGCTACCAGGGGACTGTGGCCTCTTCTAAGCTCTTTGCAGACTTTGAAGATGACATTGCAGAGAGAAAAAGACTTCTGACATCCACGGGCGTTTGGCCTTTGAGTGTTGCGCTGACTGAATGACCTTGTGTAAAAGGAAAGCGTGTGAGACAAAACCCGTAGATGGACGCTCTGCTTGATATTTGCAAGGCTGTGGGTAAAGTATTTAACAGGATTAAGTGAATGTGGTACTTTCCTACTTCCTTATATGACCTTTCAGTGAAGCAAAGAGTTGTGTTTAGTTTAGCCATTTAACAAAATACAAATATTTGCAAAACTCGAACCCATAAATGATAGCGAACATGCTACAATAATGCTTCCACTTTTGAATTTGGGAAAGCATCCACTCAGTTCTATATATTTTCAATCTGCCATCTTCCTCCCACCCACTCCCCCAAGTTGATTTGATTATTCTATTTTGAAATTTCAGTTCAATTTAGATGCACATTAAAAGAAGAAAAAGTGGAATGTAAGTCAAAAGCACATCAGAACTATTTAACAAAGCATACTGATTGACTTAAGCTGACAAATTCAGTGCACCGCGAATTTTGACATTTTACTGAGATTCAGTAGGCAAACACATTTTGATATCTTTAACATTTTCATGGCTAGAAAACCCCCCACCACGTTTTCTGCCCCATCTACAAAAGAACAGATTTAGCAATCAATCATACGTACATGCACTAGTTTCACGGAGTAGTGCTGCAGAACAGGTTCCAACAGTTGCATCCATTTCTGCATGTCATTTCCAAGCCATGCTGTTCTATTTTTGGTTTTGTTGGTTTTCATGAAAGTGAGAAATTTGAAAGCAGTCTAGAGTTAGAAGCAGAAGACACTGAGATTTCCATACACGCTTTCATCTTCCAGCATTTAAACTGGAGTCTGATTCTTCAAATGCTTCGTTGTCCTTTCCAGTTCACTGCAGCTAGAAATGTTATTAACTCTTTAGATCATGAGTTCAAAGAAACAGACAGTAAGTCTCATCACATTTCTTTTCCTGGGCGATCTGTGACCTGGCTCAAGCATTGAAGAACTGTCCCATTTAGAGAAGAAGTACGTGTGGTGAAGTGTGGCATGTCCGTGTTTCTGTGCGGGCGCAGTGGCCGTCGCTGTAGTTTGTGTGCAGTGTTCTGCTTCCACTGTTTTTGATCGATATAGAGAAGATGTTTGGTACAGTCACTGCTGCATTGTTTTTCGTTTGAGTTCAGTTTAAATCTGTCAAAACCAATAGCCTCAGCTCTGGATCTAAAAGTTAGAGGTGTAGTATCTGGCCTGCCGGGGTTCTGTGTGGCAGGTTAATCGTAACTTCTGCTCATTTCCAGCTGGTCTTGGCCGCATCAGGTGAAGATAGTTTTCTACATCCAAATCTCAGCAAAGTGTTTCTGTTTTACAGGGATGGGCAAGCTAAGACATCATGGGCTTGTAGGATGCTTTGGGTTCAATGTCTTTTAGTCTATTTGTGCAGTATAGCATTTATAAATACAATAGTTTTTGTGTCACCTTTAATAATCCAAATATTTACACATTGTTCTTCTTTATTCCATCATTTTTTCCCCATATTGCATCAAATTTCAAAATGAAAGGTAAAAATGCACATTTAGCATTTCTCAAATAGTACTAATATATAATTAATTAAATACTTCAGTATCTTGCTACACAATCTCTGGCCTTGAAATCAGTAACTGAATATTCTTGTAGATATTTTTCAGTACAGCCTATGCAGAAATAAACACCAGGTCTGCTCTTAAATGAAATGCAGAGAGATATCAGCTTGGTGTGGATGCTGCTTTTGAATATGCTGATTCTGCTTCTGGAGGTAGTTTGGGTTACCCTGGAGATCTGTGATCTCTGCTGCGGATTAGAGATGTGCCACGAGCGAGCAAACATGAAGCAAATGTATAACTTCAGGAATTTTCCTGGCCTTATACCTACGTTCAAACGACAAAAAGGAGAAGAAATAGTTGGTGTCAGGATGAACTGGGAACCAAGGCAGCAGCAGAGTGTTCTGCGTTTTTCCTTCGTTAGGCAATTTTTGCTTTCCTCTTTTGGAAGGTTCTTTAATTCACAAATTTCAAAGCAAGATGACAAGGCGAGTTGGTATTGCACCATAGCCCGAGCAGCACTGAAAGGCAAAGGCAAGGACACAGGAGGAGAAAGATTATCATCTTACTAGCGTAGGGGGGTGAGGGTGATCAGACTGCAGTGCTCCATTATTGATGGGAATGCTGTCCTTTTCTGGACACTTTACTGAGGCATTTAATGTAATTGCTGGAGATTACCATTGCTGTGACTTTCCTTAATGCCTGGTTCTCGGGTAAGCTGTGCAGGTTGGCATTCAGGAAATTCAGCCGGGGAGAAAAACAATAGTATTAATTAGGAATGTCAGTCCTGGGTGTTCTGAAATTCAAAATTGCCAGGTTTCCAGTGCAGCTTGGTGATAATTATAATAGACTGTGGAGACAAGCTGTTCTCTGTTCCCTCTAAGGAAATGCAGAGTTTGCTGGACTTGTTATCAAAGTGCTGCTGCACATCCTGATGAATGGAATTCTGCTTCTAGAATAAGCTCTGGGTTTTTGGTTGGTTTTGTTTTTAAGGATCTGTTGCCACAGCCAATTCATCAATAGTATCACTTGCCTCTTTTTCATTGCTGTTCATCACAGGATCCCCATCTGCTTCGTAAATTAACCTCATTGCAAATGAGAATTTTGGCATAATGAAGCAAAATTAATTTAATGGGGTTTGTCTGAGTCATCAACAGAGCTGGACACTGGGGTTGGGTTCCACCTGAGTATTGATCTTTTCCCCAGCAGGTTAGAAACCAGAGCTGCGTGCTGCTGCATGTCTGACCAATGGTTTTCCATCTGGTCTGCAGGCTGCCGTAAGGAGCGTCCGATACAAACCCTGCTGGTGCTCAGGACACTTATATTTGCTATACAAGGACTTCCTCTCCACTGGAAAATGTATTATCTTCTGCAAACTGAAAAAGTTGAAAACCACCAGGCAGGGAAGATGGTACGCTGACACTGTTAGCAAGGGTTGCTGACAGTACCTGGCTATTTGGAAGACGGCTTTGAGCTGCAAATGTGGGGGAAAAAAAAATCCATTTAAAGTCTGTTGTTGTTATTTTTAATGGAGAAAAGTCTTTACAAAGTTATGCAAATCATAAGCAGTCTAAGAGTTTCTCTTGCAAAAGGAAAACATCAGGCTTGATCTATATTTGCATCTGAGTGATGCATTAAAAATCAATTAAATGCATTTGAATAATTGAGGTAAATTAGTGGTAGTGAACTGGGTTGTCCTGACCGAGGATGTAATTAACTTCAAACTAGGTAATTGTAAAATAATTAGCAACAATGTATGCACTCTATCTTGTAAATATTTACATTTAAGAATTGTTGGGAGTTGAAATAATAAGGTTACATTAGAATCAAGAATTGCGTTCTGGAAACACTGGGGAAAAAAACCTCAGGAATGATCCTATTATGAGAGGATTCTCTGTTTTCATTTTCCGTGTCGGGGAAATGGAAAGAGTAGAGTTTCTTGATGTGTTAACAGAGCTTCACTACAGTCCTTCTGAGGACTTCAGTGAAGTCCTCAAGTAATGCCTCACCTCGAGGAGTTAATTCTGACCCTGTTGATGTGAACAGCACAGATGGCGTTTGCATGGAAGCAGTGGCCGTGTGCCGTGGCCTGCGACACTGCCAACACAAGGCAGAGGAGAGATACTTCCAGAAATACGTGTCCACCCTCCCAGAGAGAGGCTCCCGTAACCCAACGCTCGGCGGCGGATGCAGCTGTAGCTGAAGTGCTGCTCTAGCCCAGGTTTTGTTACAGGTCTGTATTTCCCGTGTAGCTGTTAGGTTTCTGGGGTTGATGGTAGCAGGCTGCAAGTCCTCACTCAAGTGACTTGGGAAGACTTTTCTTACTGGCAGGCAAGCACAAAGTAAAAATAAGGCTGTGCTTAGAGCTTCCAGATTTTTTTTTTTTTGAGTGTTATAAACTCACTGAAGAGTAAGTCAGAAGTGCTGACTTCTAACCCTGGAATGGAACTGGGAGACTTAAACTTTGGGAAAAAATGCCGTGACTATCAGTTTTAATGTAAAAGCAGCCAAACAGAAATTGGTGCAATTCAAACTCTTCTGAGAGATGGACAAAATCCCAGCAAACAGTTGGTGAGTGTTTCCTTTTCCTCGGGGTATGCAAAAGACCCCGTTGCTACTTAGCTGAAATGTTTATTGCTGAAGTGTTTATTTTAGTATTAATGCTTAAAAGCCAGTACAAATTTAATCTTTTCATAGCCTTAGCATTTTGCGATTCAGAACGAGTGATGCTGTGAGTAATGGATGTTCTGCTGATTGCACAGAACTGAGTAGGAAATACTTTAATCAATGAATATGTTACTGAAACATTTAAAGAGAAACTGTCAGGTTTTCCGGCCCTGGTTGGTTTTACAATTTGGTGGCTTTATTTAATTTAAATTTTTAAAATTCATTTTCATTTTATTTGTAAATCAAGGGAAATGATTTTGTAAGTGAATGGAAATACTCTGAATATTCTTCAAAGTGAAAACATTAGAGGGAGCGGAGCGACAAACACTGCAGAGGTAGTACCGTCCTTGTGCGATAAGGACCGGCTCCCGACAGACGGTGGAGAGCGATGAGTGTGGGACTCCTGCAGTACATCAGCTTTCTGCTCGCTTTGTTTAAGCAAATGTAAGGCTGAATGTAGCCATGATACGCAGCTAGAACGGTGGTACCAGTACGGTGTCCAGTGAGGACCAGTGTACCACTGTTTCCAGGGCAGGTGCAATAGAAACCAGAGCTTGTATTCAGCAGGTTTAAAGTCTGAGGTTCGCTTAGACTTCCGTCTCCTCTGGGTTTGTGTAGTCCCTTTCCTTTGTCTAAGAACTTCTGCAAAATCAACATTGCTGGACATGTCACAGAAATGATGAAATATATCTTTTGGTTTTGATCAGCTCAAGTTTCACAATAGTGAGACAGTTTTACACGTCTTTAAAAGTATCAAGATCTGAACTTGATGTTCCATTCTTGAAAGGGGCTTGTGGGTGATATGGAGAGAAGGGCAAAAAATGCCACACAATTTGCAGAAGCACATCTGACTGCACAAGGATCTTCTTGGTTCAGAACCATAACAGTGCAGCCTGACATTTAGAAAAGAGAGAGCTTGTTGCAAACTCAGCCTCTGTTCAAGGTATTGTTTGTAAGAGTGGTCATGGCAGCATTTAAACTAGGAGTAAATGCTGAGTTGGGATGTGCAGGCAGATAGGAAGAGAAGAGAAATATGGGTAGCAAAAATTGGAGTTGTAGTAAGAGGACTGTTGACAGGCAGCTATCCTGGTGTTCGTGGTGGACTAGCAACACAACAGCGGATCAAGTCTAAGCCCTTCAAACCTTAGAGGACTGGGAATGCCCAAACACTGCTGTCTTAATTCTAGTCAAGCCTATCCTTCAAGCCAAGTAACAAGAAAACACTGAGGGCAGAATAGAGGTACAAACATAAACATGAAAAGGGAAGTTGAATACCAAGCCATTTTTGTTTGTTTTGCAGTATCACAAAACAGCAAATGCAATGGGCTCGGAAGCACCGCAGGGATTTCCAAGCCTGTGCAACAGTTCCATCTGCCCTGAGACTGATGATTAATTACATCTGCTGCGAGAATGGAATATGGACTGGTTTTGTGTCCAACTGTATTTTAGTAAACTCAACTGATAAAAATGCACTTAGGACAATGAAATTCCCGTTGGTAACAGTGAAATAAGTGGATTTTTACAGTAGGCTTTATAATCCTGTGCTTGGGGCATTAGGATGTAGTGAAGTAATTGCAGCACTGTTGTTCGGAAGATGAGCTCCTGGCATTTGCTGCACAGTGTGGCTAAACTGTCTTTTTTTTTAGGCTAATCTCTGAAGCAGTGTGAACAAAGCAATCAGATTGAGATGAGAATCTTTAAGTGGATCATCAATATGACAGGAAAGGTTGTGAGAACACTTCAAAATATGGAGGAGAAGGGTCTGTCTTCTCTTTTGCTTTTTAATCTAAGTTGATTCTATTGTGCTTGCCTGGAAAATGACCCATTATTTTTCTCAAGGAGAATTTCCAAGTGAAACCAAAGTCGTGTGTAATACACTCTAAACAAATGATGGAGCCAAATTTTTTGGCTTATATAAACTGGAAATTAATTTGGTTACAAAAATTTGTGATGAAAGTACTGTTTTAATCAGAAAGTACAGATTTCAATGCGGAAAAGGTGGATTTTTGCCAGAAGCAAAACATCAGAGTGCTGTTTAGTATAAACTTTACTATGTAGTTTGAAGAAATAACAGTTTTGTAGCAAAGTGGCATAAGCTGTATATATAATCATTATAAAAAAACAGATGGAAATGTAAGACGAGGTGTATGTGTATTTATAGAAATGCACAAACCCAGGAGATAGGTCTTTCCTGTCAGGAGGATCAAAAGATAAAGAATACCTGTGTGAAGAGAAGTGCCTTTGTAGTTTACTTCAGTTTGGGTCCTGACAAAGGGGGCCAAACAGATGTCTGCTGCAGTTACTTCATGTTTTCACCCTGGTTTGTTTTATTCCAGGGTAGAGATGAATGTATCTTTCTTTAACCCCTCCTTAGGATTACCTAAGGCCGTGTTCTATACACACGTCTGTTCTTCGAGAGAGTTAAACCTAGAGGCTTTGGAAAGTGATGGCTGCTTTCA
>NW_010412300.1:70024-71730 GCF_000710305.1 Buceros rhinoceros silvestris
AGGATCCGGGTCACATCCCAAGATATTGTTTGACCAGTGTGACTTTTCTGTGACCGAACCTGCTGCAGTGGAATGTTGCCATGAGTTTGACGGCATTTGAATAGCAAGATCAATTTAGATAGGCAGGGCTTTGAGAGGAGGTGGCTCGTTACCTGAGCTGGCCAGAGTCATCCTAGGGAGCAGAGTGGTTTTGACGAGGGTTTCCAGAATTATTGAAATGCACTTTGTGCCATTGATTTACAGAGATTGAGGGATGGAAGATTCTGGGGTTTTGTCACTTTTGGCTACGTTGTACTTTCCTGCTTTGGAAGTCAAATGAGGTTTCAGAGTTTGGTTGCAAGCATCATTCAAAAAATTTACCTAAGAGTTTTATAACTTACCTAAGAGCAAATGTTTGTGTTAAATTCTCTTTGAAGTCATGGCACTTGGTTGCCGTGTGTTAACCTATGTAAAAACAAAATTAAAAACCACAACCTTTTTTCTTTCTGTCAGCTGTTTCGCTGCTTGCTATTCCATCCCAGTGGTGTGACATCTATTCCCCTTAACGCTGGTAAACTGATACAGCTACATACTTTGGTCTCATCTACAAATGTTACTTTATTCCCAGACTGAATATGAGAAAACAAGAACTTTCCTCCCTTTCCTTCCCAAACCATCTGCAAGACCTCAACTTCATCTCTGCACTTTGTCTCCTGGAGGAAGAACTGGAGAACAGCAATGTTCTGTGACATGTACTTCTGCAATATCGTCTCACTCTAAGGTATCCCTCAGAGGTTTCTCTGTCCTGTCTGGTGATTTCTCGGTCTCAGAGCACTGCATTCATGTTCGGTACTTTCCATGTCAAGGCTATGCCCTGGTTTGAGTTAAAACAACTAATTCTCATCAGTGGTCCACAAGTTTCCCGTTCAGGATTCAGCATAAGCCTCTGGAGTTTTGTGACTGGTGCACTTGCCTTTATGGAAAAGCTAAAGGGACCTGCTAGCAGATGCAGGTTAATGCCCCCGTGTCAGAAGGGTTCTTTCTCTTGCTGCCATTAAGCCACAGCTGCTGCTGGAATGCAGCTCCCTGTTGACTTTAGGTGCTGCTGTATCATATCTCTGAGAGGACAAGGGTGAACAGTCCCTGTGTGTGTGTCTCCCAGCAATGTTTTCCGGTAGGCTTGAGGGACATGACACTTGTTCTGCAGTTCCTCTTTGGTAAAGATGGCTGCGCTGCTGCTGTCACAAGCATAGTGCTTCAGAGATTCTCTAGAAATATTGTGAGAAAAGAGTCACTTAGCTGCTCAAGTGTGGAATAAAAATTAGAAGGAAATGTGTTTTTGTAGGTCCCGTATCACAGCTCTGTGGTGTATGCCAGACTGTTGGTGTATGTAGCAGAAATGTGCTGTTTGTTCTGCTGGGGATGTTAGAAAGGCCTGAAATAAATATCTGTCAGTTTACCCACTGGCACCGGTTGACCATTCTAGGACTGCAATGGTAACCCTTACCCACCCCCACAAACGTTCTGACAATACGAATGTCATACTTACCCTTCAGGATGAAGTTTCAGAGCCTAAGGTGCATTACAGGAATTTGATGGTGCACAAGCTCCATGAGGGGTTCCACTCCCCTGGGCTGTGTGGGTGTGAGGGACGGGTGGTGGCGGCAGGTCTAGGCAGGAAGCCCGTGCGAGTGGCTGCCGTTGCCATGAAGTACCAGGGCGGTGCG
>NW_010412300.1:71775-88213 GCF_000710305.1 Buceros rhinoceros silvestris
GTGTGCCGGTGGTGCGAGGAAGCCCGTGCGAGTGCCTGCCGTTGCCATGAAGTACCAGGGCGGTGCGAGGGGGTCCAGAGTGGGGGGGGAGGGAGGGACTAGGCAACACTGTGTTCACATTTCACTGTTCTCAAATTTTTTAAGCATTTGATGTTTTTTGAAAGAGTTGGTAGATTCTAGACCTTTGAATATATGTGAGATTCTACTTGATGTGATACAGTAGCCTCATACGAGACGTGGTGGTTTAAGCACCAGTTTGCAAAAGAAAAGACCAAATTAAATAAATGCTACAGTAAAATGAAACTTAATGAATAGAAGGTCTGTGACATGATCTCTCACTTTTGTGAAGCTCCACTCGGATCATGGCATGAATAATCAGGGTTTATAAACTAGTATAGAACAGATAATGAGATCTTTCTGTATCTTGAGACTCAGCACGGTAATGTGTGAGAGTTACTGTTCTTCCATTCTGCAAAGGTCATGTGCAGTGGAAAGTGTCTGAAAGATGGAGAGGTGACTGGTAATGAAATCAAAACCTGAAAGGCGCAGGGAGAAAATACAAAAGGCCTACTGTTTAAGAACAGGTTAGAAAATGTGATTGAATTCAAACTTTCCTACCCAGAAGGGTTTTGTTTGTCTTCCTCCGAGTCATTAATTAGCTTCGGTCATTGTCCCTTGAACATCCTTGGTGCTAGTCATACCCTCACGAGGAGGAAAAGCGTACTAAAGCACGGTGGTCTCAGAAGAAAGGGAGCATAGTGAAGTACATCGCCACGCTGAAAAGGTCAGTGTATTTCCCTGGGTGTGCCCACCCGTGCACATCTGAATGCAGCTTGGAGAAGGCTCTGGCCATGTAACGACAAAGGCATGGTCATCATTCATCACAGTTTGGGAAGACTGTTAGCACTCCTGGCACCTGTGTCCTCGCTTCGTATTTCTCTGCACAAACAAAGGAAATAAAAGTCGGGAGACGTTAACTATCCATTACTTTCTGTTCTAGCGTGGATGCTTTGTAATCATTTCTTCTAGAGAGCAACCTACCTAACCCTGACCCTACCCTGCCACATTTCACTTTCAGCCCCCTGATTCCCCTCTAAGGCTGTATCCCATTGAGATAATACTTACCATAGGCAGGAAAGTGTCACTCAGCTGTCTGCAACTGTGGTTAATGTAGAACAGATTGTAAGGGTACTGTTTGCATTAGAAAACAACCACTGAATGTTTCCATTTGACTCACCGACTACTGCAGTTGTTCACCAGATGATATAAAATGTTTGTGTTCTGAAAATAGCGTGTATTACAATGACTTATGTGTAACTTGTCCACAGTGGAAAGCAAAACTCAAAATAAGCAAATGAGTTCTCCTAAATCTTTAAACTGATCTGAACTAAATGCGCTACTTTGCAGCTTTGTCCATGTATGGTCACATGGAGTCATGTCTTGAGTCACGTTGTTCTGTTAACAGAGTTATGATGTCAAGAGCCTTTCTGGCTCACAATTAACTGATGTGTTAAAATTATTTGAAATAATATCTGTGGGACTCCTACTTATCGATAGATTCTTATTTACCATAATTCTCATTTATGAGAAGAAAGTACATGTCCTGATTACAAGGTGCTAGGGTGGAACTAAACGTGAACTAGTTGAAGTGTAGAGGCAGACAGTTGAAACTGAGAGATAACAGCTCTTGGAGAGGCTAATGTGTTTTCATGTAAGAATTCTCCTGACTACTGTCATTTTCAGGGTGTTGGTAGAAGGACGCAGAGTTCACAGGGCTAATGCCACTTTGCATTACTCCATTCAGTTACACATTGTGATTCAATTAGTATCACTATTTTTACTTCCAAGGAGTTTTAATGAGAATGATCTATCAGTTGCCATCGTGCAGGATAACAAGGACTCGCTCTGAAAGGATGCCCTGACTCTAAACCCAATGCCTATGAGAAGCAGGTTTTGCTGCTGTTGGGCCAGCTGCTGAGTTACTGTAGTTTGCTGCTGGCACATCTTGTGCTCTGTAAAACGTGCCAAGTGTTTGATTTCTAGTTATACACTTGCAGGTTTTCAGAGAACCAGAATGCAAAGAGCTGCTGCAAACGAAACACTTACTTCAAGCTCTCCAGATTATTTTTTTTAACTCAAGCACTACAGCAAACCACACTGAGAGCTATTAATGTGAATTAATTATTCCTCCTGCTGACTTCTTTACAACTTACTTGGCTGAGGGGTTATTAAATGCATCATGCCTTGCACATTTGCATGCATAAAAAGCCTTATCATTCCGTGTGCACTGTTGGCCTCCATCAAGGGTCCAGGGATTAAAAAGTTATTGCTCAATCATTGTAACTGGTAAGTGCTGATCACTGTCGATGTGGCTCTAAAGTATGGCAGAGCAGGACACTCTGTAGACCCTCCTGATAGCGTGACAGCCCCAGCGCTGTCCAGGCCACGAGAATTGTTGTGCCCTTTTACATTGATGCTTTAAAGCTACTGTGAAGAAGGGAATTGGAGGATGTGGCAGAATATGTCTCTTTCTTTTTTGAATTCCTGGTTCAAACAAGTAAATAGAGCAGATAACCATGGTAACCCGGAGAAGTGTGGGAATATAGTTCTGCTGGTGTACATCTGTGCAGGGTTGAAGAAATGTGCTTTAATTAATTATTTACCACTTTATTCTACTTTCACTTGGCATTTTGATCCTAAAGACAGACAAATATTTCTGGAAAATAGAAAGCATAAAAAAAATCCAGATTTTTCAGATTTTGTATGTTTCATTACAAAGGATTTAAATTATGAATTTTTCCACTTTCATAATGATTTTAAGTAGAGACCTCTGAAACAAGGAAATTTCAAAAAGAAAACAAACCCATTAATTGCTGAAATGCTGACATGTCAGTTGGCTTTTAATTTTAGCAAAAAGATTCAAGATTGACATGTACTTTTATAGTGCTTTCAAATAAAACAGCTCTGAAATGTTATTTTTGAGGGAATCTCAGCTATTTGATATATTGAGTGTACTGAAACTCTCGAGGAGAGTGGAATAGCTTTGATTTCACTGTCGATAGTGCGTATATCGGAAACAGTCGGCAGATGGGTGGCATCAGGCGGGTAAGGGTGCTCAGGTATTCTTGGCCAGGCCCGGTAGTTGCTGTACAGGATTTTGACTGTTCAGACAGTTACGGCTCTGTGAAGTCACCCACTCACATCTGTGCAGCTGAGGCGGAGGGATTAAGGGAACTTTGGCCAGATATTTTATGCACTCTTATCTTTGTGGCTTTTCTGCCCTCCGCTTAGGTCCCTGGGCTGTGTGCCTCTGTAATTCAGCTGAAAATGTGTCCACACAAATTGACCCAGCAGTATCCATTCTGATGTAGCTTGGGAAGATCTCATCCACGGGAGCGGGGAGACAGATGCTGCATTTGTGCGTGACTGCAGCATCTGTCATTGTTACCCAAGTCCTGTGTGTACGAGAAAGGGATTCTTGAAGGTGTCTAGATGTTGATAAAAGGTTGTCACCTCCAGGGATCATCCTAATTGTCTCATTGTAGATAATAATAGGCTCTTGCTGATTTCCTATCTCACAGAACTCAAAAATGACAACAAAAATGCGAAAACTGTATTTCACCCTTCACTGAAGATTGCTTGACGGATTTTTTTTCAGATTTCCAGTAGCATTAAAGCAAACACATGGACCACTTTCCAGACTAGGTTTTAAAATCTTTTTTGCAGGTGAAAAGTTTACACATGCACATTTTACAACTTCTCAGAGTCTTTCTTGTGAGTGCATTCTGAAAAATATTTTAATAGAGATGTTCTTACATTTCAGCATTTCAGGAATGTTCGAAGCTTGCCCTTGTGTTTCCCGACTTATTTTAGGATGTCAGATGCGCAGAGTTAGACATTTTGCTGTTACATAATGCTTGTTACAGTCAGCAGGCATCTGCTGGGCTCTTAAAGATGTGCAGAGGAGTGATTCAGCAGCTTTCTGTGGTCTACCATGTTTCCCCAGTTTTGTAAAACTTGTCAGTTAAACTATGTGTTAACCCAGTGTTTTAAAAGAAGCTCCTGAATGGAACACGTGGCAGCCCACGCTGCTGCTTGCAGTTCTGCTCATCTTCTAGTTCACTATTTTCCTCCAGTGCTCCACCTCCTGTCCTTTGCTTCTCCTCCAAGGACTCTTGAGAGAGGAAGAGGGAGGAGGTAAAACCAGTAACCCTTCCATTCGAGCTTCCCATCCATCCCATAGAGGGTCGCCCTATTGATTGCTCTTGTCCAGTGATCAAGTGCTCTGCGTACCTCCTCTCTGAGACTGACAGGCGGGCAAGGCTGGGTCATGTCCATCATCTCTGATTCCAATGGTACTCACCTGCAAAGCCACCTGATGACTTTTGAGGATTCATCTGCTTTGCTGAGAGAATTGAAATGTTGACAACAGAGAAACTGCAAACGCTGTTGTTGCCGATTGTATGTTCCTTTCCTCTGGTCTTTACGTCTTTTGTCTTTCCCTTTAGAACAGTGGTGAACAGTGATCAGGGTCCACTCTGTGTTCTGCATTTGTATGATAAGCAGGACAAAGGCATTTGGAGTTGAAACTGGAGATCTTCTGTGTTACGGTAATGCAAATAAATATCAAAACTGTACACAGAGGTCCTCAAAATTAAAGTAACTTGGTTACTTCAAGCTTCAGTCTGAAGAGGTTTTAGTCCACCATTAACTAAATTGCATCCTGCTGTGGGATTTTGTTTCGGTGTTGTTGAATTTACAGATTGAGAATAAAAATGGAGAGCAAGAATTGAAACTGATGCTAGGTTCTGGGAAGGATTCTCTTTTTCACAAAGCGTAGCAGACAGCCACTGGTCATCTGGGTTCTTAAATGTTTGAATCTTACAAGACAGCAACGGTTCTCCGTAGGGTGGCTGAACTGTGCGCAGGCACTCGTGGCATCCAGCTATTCCTTTCTGTGTGCTAACTGTTTTGAGACAGGTTTCTTTGATTGCGCGGTGAAACGTTGGCATGTAGTCCGCAGTATGGTATTTAAGCGTGTCCTCGTTCCCTGCTCGTTCTATCTGCCTGCTTGCCAGTTGGACATGATTTGGTTTTGCTCTGCAGCTGAATGAAGTTTTAGGAGCAGGAAGCAGTATACCTCGTTTTAACTAAGACATTAATATTAATGAAAATTTTAGCATCAGGTGAAGACGTTGGCATTGCAATAGCAGCAATAATTCTTCTTAATTTCTTTCCCATCGCTTCAGGTAGGCTTTGTGGGTAGAACTTTGTGTCACTGGAAGAAGTTGGACTGAGTTAATGCTGAGGTTATTAATGTCTCATGATTATCAGGATGTTTGTGACAAAATTGAGTAGGGTGGATGTGGAGTTCGTTATCAGAGAATCAAGATTTGGTTTGTATCACTTTTTGTTAGATAAAAAGTTGAGACTCAGGCATCTTTTTCCCATGGTGAAACTAAACTTTGTTTTTACATTGTTTGTTGCAGTAACACGCTTCAGTCAATTATATGTGGATTCTTGGGGATTTTGTAGAAGCTGAGTTTATATTATTCCACTAGTAAAGAAACACTAAACAGTTAATAAATATATCAGAAGGTTTTCCACTGCACTTTGTTTCCTTGATAGCAGCATATTTTGTGTCTATAGCTACAGTATTCTACTGGGTGAAGATAAATGGATTTCATAATCTCACACTCGGGAGAAAAGTGAGACTGGAAAAGGTTTGAGCTGCATGAGCTGGATAACATTATAGCTCTGAGAGGCAGAGCTCTAAAAAAACTGTTAAGGGCATTACCTTCTTGATTGGAGATTCAGAAATTGATGCACTGCCTTTGGTCCTGTTGTTTCCAAACTTTCATTAAGTTTATATCATCTTCCACTGGCCCTTATAAATTGCTGGTCTGAAAAGAAATCATTTGTCATAGTGTGTCTGTTGTAAGTAGATTCATCTTCGAAACAGCATTATCATTTCCTGAAGACTGCTTTTAAATCCATCAACAGAGGATGAGCTAAAGTGCATTGCATTATTTTGACATATTATTCATTGAGATAATTTTCTGATGGGTTTGTGCTTAATATATTGAATTATCACAGCAGAGAATGCTCGATCCATTATTGGTTTTAAGGAATACCTCAGCTACGATTACATCTGTAAAAAAAAAAAAGTAAAAACAAACTTTAATTTTGCAAAGAAGGCTTATAAATTCTTTCTGTCTGAAAGAACAGGTGCCTGATCGCTCTTTGTATCGCTGCCATTATGAATAGATTTCATATGGGGATAGGGAAGTTGTCTCGCAGTATGATGCATTCAGTGAGACGTGTCCTGTTTACCAGTTTTCCAGTTAATGGCTCATATATCCGTAGATATTGGAATTGTCAGGTATGGCCAGCCAGCCATACTATAAGAAACGCCCAGTAGCTTTAATATTTATTAATCGTCCATGATAAGTTAATCACTGGGTTACCGCGTGTGGTGGGTTGACCTTGGCTGGCTGCCAGGTGCCCACCGAGCTGCGTTCTTACTTCCCCACCCCTGGTGGTTCAGGGGGAGAAAATAAAATGAAAAACTCTTGAGGTAAAGGCAGCTTAATGAAAAAAGGCCGAGGCCACATGCAGAAGCAAAGCTGAAACCAGAGGAGTTTTATTCTCAGTTCCCATCAGCAGGCAAATCCAGGCACCTCCTGGGAAGCAGGGCCAAAATTTGCCACCTACACCCAATGCAGGTCACGTAGGTGGCACGCTCTTGGATTAATTGTAGATAAGTAACTGGCCTGGACTTATTTATGCCACTATCCTTAGAGACTTGACATTCAGTGCCGCTGGAGAGGTGTCTTGTCTGTCTACACAAATATTCATGTCCAGTAAGTTCTACTGCTCACTTTGAGGAAGAGGATTCCCAAATGGCCAGTTCTTTAAGTGCGGTTTTCTCGTTACTGGCTAGGGATTTATTGAATCCCTCGATCTTCTGTCCTGTTGGTACACAAAGATCAGAGAAGAGAGTCTGCTTAGGATGAGGATGTGCTGGTATAGAAACACGTTACAAAAATGAAAAGTAGGGTCTTTTCGCACACCAGTGGGTCTAGTCAGTTGACAGTCTTCACTGAAAACTTTTTTAATAAAAAATTCCATTTCAAATTTTTTTATGTGTACAACTTATGTTTTAAAACTTTGTTCTTAACATCAAAAATAAAAATCAAAAATCTTGCATGTTTCAGGTAGTTGCTTAGGAGGGAAATGTTGGCTTTGTTTTTTTCCAAAGATTCTCCCAGTTTCTTAACTTGTATCTAACTAAGAGCCACTAGAGTCAAAGTAGAAAGCTTCAAGCCACATAGACATTTCAGCTAGGAAAATGTGGATCACGTTTTAAAGTGTGTTTAAAAATGGGTTGGGCTAATCCCAGGAGTCTTGGTTAACCAAAGAATAATAAGCTTCACTTGATGATTTCATAGATTCACTTAGCTTGGAAGGGATCCTGGGAAGTCCCTAGTTCCGCATCCTACTCAAACCTTGGAGTTCAATCATGTCCTTCAGGATTGTGTCCTGTCGAGTTTGGGTTATCTCCAATGAATGGACATTTCACAGACTTTCTGGATAATGCTTTCCTAATTATATAGGAAATTTTTCCTGATAATTAATCAGAACTTGGTTTTTTTGCTGCATGTTTTCTGTTGCCTCTTGGCCTTTAGCTGTGAATGTTTGAGGAGAATCTCGTTCTTCCTTCTGTATAACCACACCTAAGACAAGACCAACCCACTTAATTTTCTGCCTTCAGGCTGCCTAAGCCCAGCTCTCTGTCTCTCCCGTCCTGTGCTGTAGCCCTGTAAACATCCTGGTGGCCCTTCTCCTCCTCTGGACTCCCTCCAATCTCTGCATACGTAGCACAGGGAAGACTGGCTATGGTACTCCTGGTGCAGTCACAAAGGTGACAAGTACAACAGGGTTAAACAGAGAGTAGAAAAAATAATTTATCGGGTCTGTTGAAGGGAATGAAAACTAACAAACCTCAACTTGTTTAAATATCAAATGTCAATTCTGACCAAGTGTGTGGTAACAGTACATTGCAGCTCTTCACAGGGGTCCTGTCGAAAAGACACAGACACCCGATTTTCTGGTAAGAGCTCTGTAGTCCTGGGGGAATCCAGGGATCCCAAAAGAGGTTTAACTTTTAAGCAGTCCATTAGGTAAACACTGTCTTTGTAGAGTACTGAATTTTATCTTAGAAAAGTCAGAATTTCTATAGGATAATGCTAGAGGTGTTTGAAAGACCTATAGCCCCAAGTAAAATAATAAAAATATAAAGGATAATCAGCCTTCCCTACAATCACTGTTCTAATAAACATCTTTGGGATGTGAAAAAGGCCTGTGTGACTTGTCTCTGTGCAACGTGCAACGAAACCCCTTCAGTTATGTGATCAAACACATGGAATTTAGAATTAAGTAATCCTGCTGGCATTGCAGCTCAGGACACATCAAATTCAAAATCCTATTAAGAAAAATTGTCTATATTTATAAGGACAGGAGGTTCAAAAAGTGCATTGAAGCAAAAGCTTTTAAGCTGTTAAATTCAACAGGACATGAAAAACTAGTTAATAATTGTGAGGGAGGAGTTCACTGCACTTATTGAGGGTTTTTACAACTAAAAAAAGGATAAAGATACTCTACAGAAGTGAGGATTGGCAAAACTGCTTTTGTGAGAGTAGAAAGCACAAGTGGAAATATTCAGAGCATCAATATGCATTTGTTGACATGTGCAATGAATACTAGGCACAAAGAGAATCCAATTACTGCGCACAACAAATTAATTGTTATACTTCTAACATTGTAATGTCTTTGTGTGAGTGATTTGCATTTGAGCTCTGTTATGTTCATCTATATTTAAACTGGATCTCCTGCCTGTCAGACACCTGTACTGCAGTCAGTTGAATGGAACAAACTCAGCAATCCACGTGGAGATGTCGGAGCTCCTGAAGGACTCTGTGATTTGGCCTTGAGTACAAAGGAGTATGAGTGGCAGCTGCTTCTAGATGTACAGGGCTAAAGAAATTGATTTTGATTGTCTAATCCAGGAGGTCCCAGTGGAAAGCAGGGCCATGCTGTACCAGGTGTGCTGTGTGTAAACACACACACGGAATGTCTACATCCAGGTCCGTCTGCGGAATGCGAGACAAACCCTCTTCCGTAACGTATTGGGACAGAAATTCTGAGAAAGGCACAGAAGTAATCTATCTGCTGTGAATGATATTGTCAAGGTTCTAGGAGCAGCAGAGTTCAAAACTCAATTCCTGTTGGATTTCAGAAATACTGAAAGCGTTTTTGAAATTTTGCTGAAAGGAGGTAGCCAGGACAGCCCAGAAAAGCCACTGCAGAGCTGGCAGTTGCGCTTAGCCCTGCGTTGGCTAGATCAGGGTGTTAACAATGATGACGTGCTTTGTCCCAAGTGCTCTTACAATGTTATGAGGAACATTTCAAAAAAGGTAGATAATGGATAAATATCTTTCTATTGATTCCACACTATGAGAGTATTAGACTTTCTGAGAAAGCATGTGAATTTTGAGAATATTTTAAAAATACCGTGGAAAGAGCAACAGAGCCCCCCTCAAATATTATTGCTTGTATAAATAAATTTTAAAAAGCATTAAAAGAGTTGTGTATATTAAAAAAAAAAGGTAAATAAACTCAACAGCAAAACAGAACAAAACAACAAACCCACCTGAACCACCTGCGGATAAGGGTATCTGTCTTGGGGTAAATGCAGACAGTTAAGACTTGCTAAAAAATACCTTTTAGAAAAGGAAAAAACAAAATCTTAGCTATTTTATATGTATGTAAAAGACAGCATGAGTTTTTATATGAGAAGAGGGACTGGTCCTTTTGGCCATTGTGTCACTTCTTCTGTTAATTCTGTCTCTTATTCATTTAGATGTCTCCTAAACTTGCAAATATTTGATTTGCTGTTCTATTCCAGAACCACACAAACGTTGCCGTGTGAGCACATGGATGCTCCTGTCTTGTCTTCATGGACATAGCTACCAGAGCTAGATGTCTGCTGGATCTGGATCACTATCTGCAAGGTTTTAAAAAATATTTTGTGAGGAAAATGTTTCATAAATCTAAGATAAAAAGCATACAGTGCATCAACAATCAAGTTTGTGGCTATTGGAACTGACTGTAACAGAGTGTGTGTTACACTGTGGTGTAGTGCTAATATTTATGAAACTGAGGCTTTCATTGAAAGATTTTTATTTACCTAAAAGAAATGTGTTATATTATTCTTAGGTGAGCATAGTAGCAGGGATATCAGCTGAATTGGATACTGTGATTAATTTCAGAACTATTATACGTGTTCGGTTTTATTGCAAAGGTAGACCCTAATTTATGCTCTGCTGGCCAGATAAAATCAGGCAGAGCGCTGTCTGTTGGAGGGACCCATGTTGTAGATCCATGGGGGTTACCCATGACATCATCGCCTGACAGAAACCCTGTACCAATGTGTTTGCCATTAACTATGCACCACGCATTTGATACATATTCACACAATTCACTGCTCTCCAGTGATCTTGAAGACCGTGTCCAAATGCATACAGGAAACGGCAGAGAGAGCAGTATTTCTGTAGAGCGGCGCCCTTCTTACCCTGCTTGCACGTCTTAGGGTCTTAAACTAAATGCATGTACCCTCCAGTCTGCTACGTACTTGTTTCTACATCCTTCTCACCAGGCTAGTTGATCCCGAAGGGTGAGAATGACAAAACGTTCCTGAAGGTAGTAGCTCTGAAGCCGTGGGCACTAATACTGCGTTAAAGCTGAATATGTGGTTAAGGAGTTTGCATATTGTCTTTTTCACACTTGAACAACCATGTGTAGAACAAGCTTGAGGGATAATAGTTTGCCAGTCTCATTTCCCAAGACTGTTATCCCTCATCTTGACATACTATTAAAATCATTTAATTATCAGTATTCTATCTTGTTATTACGTTACTGATGTTTCCATTATATATATTTTTTTTTTTTTCTAAAACATTGAGTGCCCGCATACATGAGTGTCATCTGGCAAATTCTTGTGTTGGGTCATCTTTTCTCCTGCAAACCTTCTGGGTAATTTTAGTCTCTGATGGGTGTTCTGAGGTGTGATAGGATGCCCACTGAAGCCAGTATAAATCTGTGCACAATTAGGAAAGAGGAGAATTTGACTGCTTGGTTAATATTCAAACAGTATTTTTTTATTATTTAGGAAGGGGGGGAATGGGAAGAATACTCAGGAAAGCTCTTACTGGTCTGCAGCCCCATTTGACCTTGGGTAACAGAACAGAAGACAACAGCTTCTTTTAACGTTTGGTAATTATCTGGCTCGTGTTCAGAACCAATTGCACCAGATAATTACAAGGAAATGCCTCCTCCGAGTCGCCTCTCCAAACGCGAGTGTGATCTCTTTCAGATGAGGCACTCCTGAGGAGGGCAGGCTGCTCCGTGTCTCGGCTGAGGTGAGAGTGGTGAGCACAAAGTCTGCAGGGTGTAGCTGTCTGTAGAAGCAGGCTGTCGCAGTGTGCTTTGTTGTCGATTTGCTTCGAAAGATCAGCATGACAGGGGTTTCCCTTAGATACTAATTCCAGCAGTCTACCTACTTATGCAGGGATCATCTTCAGAGATTATGGAAGGTAAGTACCTACCAGAGGTGTCCTCTGTCACAGCCTGCAAGAAGTATATGAAGTTCTTGCATAAAATGCTCTCCGGTAACTTTAGGATTGTGCACTGTTCTGTGGAACATCAGAGAGGCAAAAATGGAATTTCATGAAAGAAGACAGACCCTGTTGTTGTTTCCTGACTAAGTACCCCTCAAAAAAGGCTTCCCTGACCCTTTGCCTATGCTTGGGCTGCAGACTTCCCCTGCGATGCTGTTTCTTCATGGAGGCTTTGATTTACTTCTGGTGTAATTCATGAAAGGTGCTGGAAATCCCTCAGCTATTCTCAGTGCTCACTGGGACTTGAGGCTTAGTGACTTTTTGCATGGGCCGAGCGGGAAGCCATGTCCTGTGTGTAGTGAAAGCAGTAACTACTTCTACGTATTACTAGTATACTTCTAGTATTTTAGTAATACAGGAGTTTGATATGCAGTCGTTTAACAACTTACATTTACAGTACTCCTACAAACAGCAGCAGTTACTGGATGTCGTTTTCTCGTTTGGTTCATCGTTCTGTCAGCCTTTGGTGCAGATGACAGGACTTCTCTGTCATCTCCCGGGAGTTCTTTGGTTTCATCGTGACCTGGTACATCAGGGTGCCCAAGCTGGTCCTGTATGGGGTGAAGTATTGCAGGAAGGGGATGGTCAGCTCTTTCCACTGAGGTTACCAAACAGTGAGTCTGTTTGACAACACAACAGAAGTATATGCCAGGGTTGGGTTGGGGTTTCATCAGTGGAAGGTAGGTGGAACCGCCTGTCTAGCTACCACTGTTCCGTTGTTGACAGCTCAGCATATACCTACCTGGAGACTGTTTTTAACATAGCATGGTGTAGAGCTGCTTCTTGTGCATTTGCACCCAGGTTAGTACCAGTAACAAGGACGTGGTGAGTACCACACAAGTTAGTACCAGTAACAAAGACGTGGTGACCTGCCCTTCAGTGGAGTACTGCATAAACTTGTTGTGATCCTGCATACGCGCTTGGGCAACTTGCTAATGCTGCTGCGATTTTATGACCAGGTCATACATAGCAGACAGGTAATCCAAGGACAGAAGCTGGAATGTGGGAAATTCCATATATGTTTGGAAAATATTTTTATCCTGAAAGTGGTCAAAAGCTGGAACAGATTGTCCGACTGGGGGGAGGGGATCTCAGTTACCGGATATACTCAAAACTTGACTGGACTGTTCATGAGCAACCTGCTCTGACTAGACCAGCTCACAGGAGGCTGGCTGGCTGACTGACTTCCAGAGGTCCCGTTCAAGCTAGAGCAGTCTGTGATTCTCTGAACCGTAAGAGAAAGTGTGTCTAAATGTGAAAACATGCAATAGTGTGGAAACTGAAAACTTGTATTTCGTTCTGCTCTCTGCTGAAGCCAGAAGATGAATGAGGCAGAATGGGAAACAGTGAGTGACTTGCCCAGCGGACAGCTTTGGGAAAGCAAGTCTCCTTGGTTTCTGTTTTAAAAGGCTCATTTGACAGTAGCCACTCTCAGGTCTGGTGCTAACACTCTAAGCACCAAGGTGTTTTGAAGTTCTTTTTCGTTCAGCTTGGAGACACTGGAATATCCCATCTTGCAAGCACAGCAGGATGTGTATCCCGTGAGACTTCCTGTAGTCTGACAGGCTGCAGATTTGTAGCGCAGGTAGTGGTTCTGATGGATACACCACCCAGTAATATGTAAGGGGCCTGTTCTCAGAGCTTCTTAGAGGGGCCGATCAGCTATTCGCCTAGTTTCTCTCAGATGACTGCACACATTTACATTTTTTTTTAAGCCTTATTTCTCATTATTTTTATGGAGATAACATCATCTTTGTATCAAATTTTTAGTTCCCCCTCCATTTCTAGTGTTTAAAAAAAATGACCCAGTGACAAATAGTTGAGCTTGCTGTTTAACCTGCTCATTTTATTTTCATGAAGTAGAGCCGTGCTTTCTTAGATGGATCATGTTTCCTCATGTCCTGCTAGAACGAGTCATTATATTCCTTAAGATTTTATTTAACAGTTCACCTTTTCTTTTGTGTGTCCTGTGAGAGTATACCTGTGTCATTTGTTCTCTCGCTTGCTCACAATGGCTCTGTACACAGCGGCAAAAATGAGTTTGTCACTAATTTCTTTTATGAGAAGCAGTAGCTTCAAAACACCTTAAAAGTGTTTTCTTCCCTCTGTAATTTAATTTATTTTGTGTATGCACATACATTTATACACACAAACACTAAGCAAATGACAATATTGGCTTTTCAGTGTGCTCACAGATGGCTGTGATTTTTTTTTTTTTCCCCCCGAACTTTTGCTATTTATCAGAGAAAACACTGCCACTCTTGTGAAAAGGGAAACTTATTTCACCACAGAACAACTAAAAATGTCAAGGGGACCATAGAAGGAAAATAACACAGTTTGTTTTGGAAATTGTTCTCTGACAACTTCTGTAATCATTTTGACAAAACTTCTGTAAACTGAAACCTTTGTACTTTTTCAACGGGATGAACTGTGAAGGCACAATGCATCACTGAAAAAAGAAATTAAACAGGCTTTTCCTTATTCTGAAGAAGCAGCTCTGCACTCTGTGCCTCCAGAGTAAAGATGTTCGCCGAAACAAACAGGGCGTGTTTGTGTGTGATTTATTACATGGCGCACTGCTTCCTTGGCGCTTCGTCCTTTGAGCTGCTCTGGGAGCAAACCAGATCGATCTCCTTTGCATACTAATAAATACTGGTGCTTGTAATTATTCAGTGGTTACAGTAGTATTCCCTTGAGATGAATCATTGCTACATTATTTACTTTTCTTTGTTTAAATTGTTTTGAACCTCTGGCTCAAGTGTAAAACATCTGGAGCGGAAGGATTGAAGCAGCTGTTTAGGACCTGATTAACTGCAACCAAAAGTCACTTTACAATATTGTGATAATTAAAAATTATATACCTGGTGTAAAAAGATATTTATCCACTTGGATGTCCTCTTCTATGGCTTTACTAGAAAGCAAAGATCAACCTCTACAGCACTAGACACTGGTTAAAGCTTGCCAGGAGTTACTCTAAGGAACTTGTTAAAGAGTTTGAATTATTTCATCAGTTAGAAAGGTGAAATGCAATTTATCCTGCTCAAAGCCATAATTTATTTTATGATCCCTTTTCATCCAGTTCGGGCTTTTCTGCAAGCCAAGCTGATGAAGTGGGCTACTAGAAAGCTTTGGTGGCAGAACAGACATGTAGGTGTTAGCCTAGAGCCTCCGCCTGGTTCCGAGGGAGCAGCAGTCGGTGCGGAGCAAGGACTGGGCGCGTTGTCCCAGCTGCCCGGCTGTGAACAACCGAGGATGTTGCAGTGTAAGCAGCACTCCTTGCTCGCATGCCATAAAGGGAACACTTGCTTTTTGCTGCTGGTTGGAAGGTTGACCTTGCTTGACACTGACTATCCCAGCCCAAGCCGGTGCCATGCTTCAGGAGCAGTTTAGCATCATGTAAAATTAGAGAGGATGATTAACATATCACAGCAATTACTTAAAATGCAGTTTAATGACCGAGTTCTCCATTAAAGATACATTTTCCCAAAGAACTTGTTTATACCCCCATTTTCACTGGAATTTGTTGCAAGAAAGGACAGCTTTTAATAATTAAAACTTTCATTGTTTTAATTTTCTCTGGAGTTTTCCTCAAATGTAAAATAAAGCTGTAAGTTCAATATTGTTTTAATTCTGGAGCATTCACTGAGTATTCAACTGAAATTACCTACTTTTTAGGTAGTTGTGCTTTTCCAATGATTTATTTATGTATTAGTTCTCTCTCTGGTATTGCAACTCTTTCACTTGATAGTTGAGAAATGGTGAGGCCAAGGTTGAAATTGTTCCAAATAGGAAACTACATGATCAGCGTATCCTGTGATATCAGGATCTGTTTTTTTCCCAGTAAGAATGTGGTAACAATATTTTACACTTCTTTTCTCGATGTGACAATTGTGTTACTGCTGCAAGAAGAGTAGGCTTCTAATTGTAATTTCTTAACGCTGTTGCCTGGCAAAGAAGTAAAAGAACGGGATGGAAACAGGATGGCTGTTCCAGCTGTTGTGCGGCCACATGCCAAGAGGGGAAGCCAGGGGCGTTTCCCCACTGGAACCGGGATGGTTCAAGAAAACTCGCAGAAAGGCAGCTCGGGTTCAGCTGTAGAAATGAGTAGAGGTTAGGGCAAATTGGTTTTATTCCCCACCCCTGAACTGCAGTGTTCATCTTTAATTTTCACTTTACAGAAGCTGACTTGATCTGACATCTGCAGAAGTCTGTTCTGAATCAGCTTCCACAGGCTGTGTGGATAGGCAACAGTTTACTTGTTTTTCTTTTTACTGAAGATTAAATTTCTTTTGTTGAAGATAAAATCACTGAAGACATTGGCAGGGTGAGAACAGCGTTCAGCTGAGAAGTCAGCTCCATTCCATCAACATCTGTTTCATCTGCTTTTAGTGCTCTACTTTCTGTGTACTGTACTCATGAATAGACCCTGAAATATAAACAATTGCTGATCATGCTGCTGGCTCTGATAACACAACTCATAATGTTGCCCTAATTACTTACATTATAAAACTGTCAGGTCTGGAACACTTGGTCTCGCAAGGCAGCTCTCCAATTAATCTTTTTTGTTAGAGATCTTGTTATGGGATTGTCTTTTGGGGAGGAATGAGAGGGCTGTATGTTATGGTGGGTTTTCTTAAAGCTTTCACTGATAATGGAGCAAGAGGACTTCAGAACTAGCAGGAACGTTAAGTTAGCTCCCT
>NW_010412300.1:88281-104063 GCF_000710305.1 Buceros rhinoceros silvestris
TGTTACGTTAGCTCCCTCTTTTTTCTTTCCTTTTATTGCCATATCTGAAAGAACGTAGGCCATAATGTTATTGACTGACTTCAGAGGGAAAAATCATCTAACAGCCCAGACTGGCAGGGACCTTGAGAGATTGTCTGGTCTAACGTTTTGTGGGAAAGGGAGCCGAGGTGAGATTATCTAGCGCCCCATCCAGTCAGGTTTTGAAAACCTCCAGTGATGGGGGCACTCTACCACATCCATAGGGGAGTTTGTTCCAGGGTGTTCTCACTGTAAAAGGATTAAACATGCGATAGGTGCTAGACCACCTGTCCAGTCTCTCTGTAAGATATCTCTCCCTTCTGACGTGTCCACCTCAGCAGCCAGTTTAGTGTCAGCTGCCAACTTGGTGAGGTTGTGTTTATGAAGATCCTGAATGGTGTGGGGCCCGGTATTGAGATGCCTGGGGCACTCCACTCGTGACAGGCTGCTAGCCCGAGTAAAAACTGTTGATCACCACACTGTGAGCTAATCTCCTACCCATCTCACAGATCATCATCCAGTCCGTGCCTCGCTGGTTTGTTCAGGACAAGGCTGTGGGAAACAGCATCAAACACTCTGCTGACATCCAGGTAAAGAGTATCTGTTGCTGTCCCTGTGTTAAAAGGAACTGTTGTTTGTTGTAGGTGCTGGTCAGGTTAGAGTGACGTGATTTGCCTTTGGTAAATGGTGCTGGCTTTTCCCAATCACCTGCTTCATTTGGTTTGTAATAGTTTCTAGGACTCATTCCGTTACTTTCCCAGGGACTGAGGTATGACTAATGGGCTTGTAGTTTCCTGTGTCCTCTTTTGGGCCCTTGTAGATAGATGTGATACATATCCTCCTCCAGTGATCAGGACATCTCCTGATCTCCGCCACTTCTCCGAGGTGATAGACAGTGGCCTTGCAACAATATCAGGCACTTCTCATAGTGCCCTGGGGTAGATTCTGTCTGGGCTGAGATTTACTTGCTGTTAATATTTAATTTACTTGCTGTGTTGATAATTGTTAAAAAGAAAGCATCAGTCTTTGGTGCCAGTAAAACTACTACAGGAAAACAAGAAAAGCTAGAAGTAAAATTTATTAAACACATCATTGCTTTGATGTTCATAGCTGGTTGCTGAGAGATCCCTTAGCCAGTGTGACCACAATTCGAACAACGGACATGTAACATCTAGGATGCCTTGTAAGAAATTCTGCTTCCCATAGGTAGCAGTTCTGTTGTTGTTCTCACAATGTGGAGTATACCAGTTCTTAGAACTGGCTTTGGAAGAAGCAAAATGGCTAAGCACCGTCCCTGGGTCGATACAGCAAATGGTGTATCATTCGTCTCCTTGTTCCCTGACAAGCGCTGAGCACTCCATCACGCTGTTTTGCAGCACACAGCTACCTGAAACCCTGCGCTGCTTTTCCTTTGCTTTAAACTTCCTGTGCGTGCAGTCCTCAAGGTGTCAGCCGAATGAATGCAATCGGTAACTACAGATAGGGGTGATGTTTTGCTTTTGGGCTATTCTCATGCCACATCTAAATACTGTAATTAGTAATTGTAAACATAGTAATGAGATGAAATTAGTTTCCTTACACCCAGAGACGTCACTGGTAGAGTCATCCCATGATTTTCTTCCCCAGGCAATGCTTGAGACCTCTTTGCTGTTCTCGTGGCTGAGAGCACCAGAGCAGAGCTGCACAGCTCTGTGCTTGTTGACTTGGATCACGACCTTCCCCCGTGCTTGAAAATGTTTGTAAACACCTGTAGGTAAAGAATGGTTAGGAACTAGGTTTTGCTTCCTCAGAGTTACGGAATATATATGTGTATATATACACGTATGTGAACCTTCTATATCCCTCTTGGAAAAGACAGCAGAGATTCAAAGGCATTCAGAGATTGTGTCCACTGCTGGAAGAATTCGATCCAGTGAGACCTCTGTGTTTTCTTCGCGTTCAGTGTCTGCTGAACGCAAGAGCCCAGCCTTTCCTTTGGCACTGCCCAGCCCTTCTCACAGCCCGATCTCAGGGCTGTGAACAAGGGAGCTGCTGAGGACCTGATTCCTCAGCAAAAAGGGGATAGTGCAAGCCAGGAGGGCTGGAGAGTCCTCCTCTGCTGGTAAAATCCGAGTGAGTTCCTCGCTTGAATTTTTGGGAATGAGGCTGGTTTCCTGCCATCCTGCAGGTCGCTCCTTTTCTTCCTCTTTCGGTTTAACTGTGACCCTCAGGGTAAAATAATAACCCAGGAACCAGTGAAAAGGTGAAAGCCCTCAGTGCCCTTTGCATCTCCCCCTTTTCCACCCACATGAACACACAGTCAGAGCCCCATGAACTTCGTTACATGAATGAATTTTTTTGTTTTTATTTTTTGGGGTTTTTTTTCTTCTTTTGACTGTGTTAATGCTGAAAACAGAAAAAGAATTGTTTCAAATCAACCTGGAATAATGTTTTGTTCATAAATTTTATTGACCACGCAAGAGGTCTGTAAGATATAATTTTGACTGGAATGAAGAATTATGTTTGATAATGTTCTGTTCGCTCATCTGGAGATGCACCTGTAATTAATGCAAAGATGATAAAGCTCGAGGTGTTTAAAGTGACAGCTGCTGTTCCTTTTAACCCAAATCCTCCCCTGTTAGAGCTGTGGGTGTGCAAGAGGTCCAGTGCTTTCATGGACCCGAGAGAGCACCTATCTCCCAAGAGACAGCAAAGTGTCCTGCTTGCAGAGTGATCAGATGGGGTGGGAGGGAAAGGTCTCCTTCAGCCTCTATTGCCAGCACGGATTTATTTTATACAGAATAGGAGGATCATGTTTAAACGTCTGCTTAATTCAAAGCAGAGATTTGAACCCAGGTCTGTAGTTCCAAAAATGTGCACTAGCCTGGAGGACTACTATAGCATCATCTCTTTCAGTCTTTCTAGAAGGAACAGCTTCATTTTTCTTCTAAGTAATGAAAAAAACCATGCTAGAAAATCATTGTTCTCCATTCCAGGTTAGTGTGGGAGCCACCAAAATATGAAGTTAACATTCTCTGTCTAGTTTACTGATTTTTAAACCATTTTTTAGAAGAGTTTCCGACTTAGTCTAATTTTGCCAGGATCTGGGTCTGTAGGCACAGTGCTGGTGCCTCTACTGTTAAGTAGAGGTTTAAGACTGATCGATTCTTTTTCACTCTGAAAGTGTTGATATTCTTACAAATAGCTTGCAGAAAAAAAAAAATCTTGCCAGTTTTGCAGAACAGCAGTGCTATGGCTTTTCTCCTTGTATAAATCTGGGGTATATAAAAGATGACAATGATAAAAATGTTATGTTGTGGATTCAAGAATGTCTGCAATATACTGTCTTTTTGTTCAGTGCAGCTCTAATGCTTTAATTCACCTTGTTTGTAACTACTCTTTCCTTTATAAATTATCATGAACCTGAAAAGGTGGGCTATTTTTTAAGCTTAATATAACCAGTATAGCCTTATTTCAAAGTCTAATACAATCATGAACACACCATAACTTGTGGATGATTAAATTGCAAATTGTGGGCGTCCACCAGGCAACGAGATACATTAAATTTGTTCACCTTCATAACTCATCCTCATATACACTGTATATTTTCCAGGATCACGCAAAGATGTGCTTGTTCTGCCTGAGGTACATTCTATAGTATTTATAGTTTATCAGATGTATAGAATATCTTCTTCAAGGAGACACTCATAAATCATATGAACTTCAGTAGTTGTTACATTGTTTTAATGGAAAAATGTTATAAATGAATGAGTTTTATTCTCTCTGCAACATTTATATTTTTGAACACGGCTTTCTCGGTACTGTTATTTTTTTGTTCTGTGGGAACATGAACTTCTTGTTTATTGCTCACCGATTTTATAAAGATATCTCATTTTCTCCTTGGAGAGCTATAAAGAAAAAAGGTCAAAAAGCAGAAGGTAAGTAATTAGAGTGCAGTTTCATGGAAGTTTTGTGAAATAAACGTGACACCTGTTAAAAAGCTAAAATCAAAGTAATCAAGGCAAACACTTTATCTCTGATTCAGTGTTGTAATTGAATGGGGATATAACCTATACAGACTTCGTTTTTAAAAATGAAGTTTTGATTTACAGCTGTAAACTAAGTGGTATCTGGCTTAATCCCCATGGAAAATACCTGCAGTTGTCATGGACTTAGACTGTGAGCTCATTAAATAACAAGACTAACTCTGCTTGTCTTGTGAATGGATGGAAGATTCCCAAAGAAACTGGTGTTTCGGTGTGTGTTGGTAGAGCAGAGAGCCGCTTCCCTGTAGCTCCATGCTGAGCTGGGGTCTCTGGTGCTCATCCCAGCACAGTCACAGTGCTGAAGGTGCCAGCCTTACCTTGCTGTTTTGAGGGGCTCCATTTGTATACGTACCACGTCCTTTGTGATCCCCAGCCGAGTGCAAAGAGCCCTCTGGAGGGCAGTAATCCTCAGCTGTTCATGTTGTAGGTTTGTTTTTACCTCCAGAATTTTCCTGTGCGTTTTGCCTGTGTTGTGGGACGCAGCTTTCCTGACACCACGAGTCAGCTTCCCGGTAGTGCCCCAAGGCAGCAGCGTGGCAGGCACGCAGTGAAACAGTCTCTGTGTACCAGGTGGGATCTTGTGATCCATGAAGATCACGGTGTGCTCATGTCGGTGCCTACGATGGCAGTTCTGACACTGTGAGTAGTTAGAGAAGTGTTGGGCGATTTAAGGCCTTTGGCAAGTGCAGTGACAGACAGATTTATTTCTGCATGTCAGTTTAGAAAAGGTTGCGAAGACCAACATATGGGCAAAACACCCAAATGCACATTACATCACCATCGCTGCGCTGCAGCCTGTTAGCCAGACTGGTAGCCCTCCCAGGGAAGTGGTGTTTGAATTAGCAATGTTGGTAGCGGCGAGAACCAGAGAGGTCCAGGGAGTATCTGTGATCCAGCAGAAGCTGTGAATTGTTGGATCCCGAGGTTATTTGCAGATGAAGTAGAGCCCTTGTGGCATAGATTGGGACAGAGAGAAGGCAAAGTAGCGCTGGATTTGTTTCTTTCCTGTCCCAAGTTGAGGAGGTGAGGATATTTTCAATGTCTTCTCCAGAGAACTTAATATTTGCTTTATCTTTTGTTTGTCTTATATATAATTGTGCTGGATAATATTGCAAAGTTGTACAAAATTAAAATTAAGTTGGAAATAGGGTTTGTTAATTACGGTATTTAACTGTTGTGGTTATTGTTTCCTAGGAGATTAATGAGGTGAATTATTGTAACGTAATTAAACTACAGTGTATCTAATCTCTTACATACCCTTGTGGTTTACTGTTATTCAAGTATCACTTGAAGGTTAATTTCGCTTAGCTGGTATATATTTGACTTTGGCAATACAGTTTATACCAAAATATGTTTTTAATTATATTTGAAAGTCATTAGGCAACAGCTCTGCCAAAATTATCACTGTGAGCTTTACTAGGGAAGGTAAGGACATAATAAACAGTAAAATCAGCAGCCTCACGCACATACCCAACCAGAATATTGCCCTAAAAGCAGAAGTTAACATATGCTCCACTCGGATGCTAATGGTGTCTGCTGAAGCTTAACCCTGCTCTCCTGATTGTCCACTCCGAAACGTGGCAATTACCGAATAACTCAAAGCTGACCGTCAGAAGGATGTCATTAATGTGAAAGATACGGTTATGTGTGCAAAGGTGCAAATCCCGTAATCCAAAATCTCCCCCCCAAATGTTTTTGGCTGAAGCCTTTTTCCAGCAGCTAATGAAACTCTCATTTTGCAGGCAGAGGCTGTGCCTCAGGCCGTTCGGATCAGCTCGCGGCCTGTTTTCCGTGGTGCCTGGGCAGGAAGTCCTATTGTCTGCCACTTAAAAATTAGAAACATACAGTAATATCTTTATAGGTCCAAATAAAACTAGAGAGTCATCAAAGCATGCCTTTTCCCCCAGACAAGCAGATCAGTTTATATACCTTTTGAAAAAAATCCTTAAAACCAACCTTCCTCCTCCTCCAGCCACAAACTAACCTTCATCTTAAATTCACTCTTCCTCATTTGTTCTCAGGCTGGGTTTATTGAAAGGATGGATACTCGATATGTTACACTACAGCAGAAGAGCTACCTTCCCCCCCTCCCCCCCCATATTAGTTCCAGTCACAGTCAGGTTTTTACATCAATTTTTGGCTTTATCTTCAGTAATCCTAAGAAATTATCTTCTCCATGACTCTTTAATTTCCTCTAAGCTATGGTGCTAAAGCTTTGGATCTAATTTTCTCTCTCTCATCTTGTCCTTTTATAATTTGGACAAAACTGAAATTCTCTCCTCAAAACTGCAGCTCAGTATAGAATCAAACCCAGTATCAGACCTTTTAAAAGAATTAATATTCAACAGCATGTAATTCAATCACTAGAATTTTCTTCCAAAGTTAACGTATTAGTGGTTTCAATTTTGAGTCCAGAGGTTGGCTCATTTCTGGACAGAAATCACAAGTCTTTGAGGTCCAAAACCCACAACGTTCTTGAGCATTTAAGCTAAATTTAGCTTAATTAAATTTTAGAGATTGGAACAGGGAAATGGCTCAGTAACTTCCTTGGTCTTTACTCAGTGTAGCTCTGGTCTTCTTAAATGACATCCCGTTGTGAATTTCTAGAGTACTTTCCCATTCTTTTCCATACACCTTTCATGGTAAATACCCCACAACTTCTTTCCTTTTTCTCTGTAATTAGTTAGAAGATGTTTTTTTTGTGTCAAACGCAATACTTTCTTGTTTTTCCTGCTTTGCCTGTACTCTCTGTGGTTGCTTTCCAGTGTTGTGGAATTACTTTGGGTGGCTGCTCTCCCTGTCTTTTAAAGTGGAGTATATGGGCCATGAATAATGCTATAAACCTACAGCACCCAGGTCACTGTGAAATGATTTGCTCTTTCTCCTCTGTTTTTGTTGCTGTAGGAATTGTGTGCTATCAGCAAATGTAACGATTTTGAACATGACATTTCCAAGGAAACAACTGTAGAAAATAATCTCAACTTTTCAGCTGTAATGTTTCCAGCAGCTCCAGTTCTCTTCCACACCCTCAGCGGCTGGCCTGTTTCTTTCCGCTATGTCTTTGAATCTATTTCAATTTGTTTTGTCAGTTCTTCTCAAAAACACGATCACCACCTTTTCAAATCGATGCGCTTTGTAGCGCAGTATCAAAGGCTTTTCTGAATTCCGGATCAATTGTCCATTGCATTGCTATTGTCTCCAGGTTGCTACCATATTAAAAGAATCCAAGTCAATTTGTCTGTCATGACCTCCTTTTCCTGTGTGTTCAGCCCGCTATCCTGGGCTTCTAAGTCATGCGTGTCTAAATCTGGTTTAAGAATTTTCTGCCTTCTGCATAACTGCATCCGGGATAAGAAGCTTGGGCTTCTTTCTAGGGTCTCGGAACCTTTTAAAGTAAAAAGAATTACTTTAACTGCTGCTCCACTTCTCTGATGCTCCCTTCCTTACTTACTAAGTTATCAGAAATGCTGCCGAGGGCTTTCCTTTTCCCTTCACCACTTTTGAACAGATATTTTGGTTGTAATTCACTAGGCCTGGAGCTTTGTCGGTGTTTAATAGTTCTAATTGCCTAATTAAGGTATCAGCTCTGGTAGACCAGAAGCCTTTCTCCTTTGTGTTTCCAGTTTCCAGGAGTGTGTTGGCTGCTGCTGTGATTCTCTCTTTCTTTCCGTATTCCTTACAAACTGTCTGTGAAGATGTAAGTAATCTATTTTAAAAATTATTTCGCTTGAAGATATTTACCTGCCTCACTCCCGTCAGACTACAAGTGGATGAACAAAAAACCCCCAAAGTCATGCACAAAAATTGGTATTTCCATGGAACACTGGAAAGCTCAGTCATTTTCTTCTCTTTTCCAGGAAAAATAGAAATTGTATAATAAGGGCAGATGCATACCTGAGAGATGGAACTATACACTTGGGGACTGAGTGTAACCTGTGGTGATAAGGGGGAGAGAGAATTTGTTTTAATTGGCAATAAATTAAGTCGAATTCTGCAAGGTGGGAATTTGAGTTTTGCATGTGATGGTAACTGGTGAGTGATTTCCCTGACTTTATTTTGACCCATGAGTTTTCTGGCTCTTGTTTTTCCTGTTTCTGTGCTGTAGCCTGGGGTGATGGGGTTAGACTGAACAGCCAGGTGGGTGCTTGGCTGCCAGCCGGGGCCGACCCAGCACAACTCTTTATCTCCAAGTGTAAACTGGCAGGTGACTGACAGGAAATGCCTTGGGTGTTCTCTGCGGACCATGTAGTGCTCAGCTTGCAGTTCATGGGGGAAGCTGTAGCTCTGTGTTCCCAGGTTCGTATTTCAGCTCTGCAGTTCCAGTTTGTGACGCGTGTTCCTCATCCAACATCAGGGATCCACCTCTTCGTTAAAAGGGAGCTGGTTAGTGTGTGTTTACAGGTGCATCTGTACTGGGAAATGGGGCTTTAGAGATTGTGCAAGTTAAATGCATGGCCAGTCATTTAAAACGGTGGCACAAATACTGTAATTACATAGTGTCTCCGTTCCTCTTGAATCTTGCAGAGTTTTTTCCAAACTTGCCTGCTCAAAAACGAGCTAAACTATTATTTTAAAAACTGTTTCAAACTGAGCTATTTCAGCTCAGGATGGTGGTTTTCCTTTTGCAGTGTACTGGAGGATTAAAACAGTTTCCTTCTTACAGAGGTTAGAAGAAAGACGTCCGCAGTGGGCATGATGGTCTGTGATTATGCACTTAGGGAGCGCCTGTCTGAGAGGCGGTTCTTGCCGAATTCCCTGAAAGCATCTGACAGCCACCAGCAGCAGCAGGAGAGTGCACTGCTGGTCTGCTCCACTGGAACTGGTTTTCTGTATCTGTAAATCTTGTATGGGCCTTCAGTTTAGCTTGAAATCTCTTCCTCTAAATATCAGAATGTTTATTTACAGTGAGGATGGTTAAAATCCTGTAGAGGATTGGTGCTCTCTCTCTTAATTGGCCCGTCTCACCATCTGGGGTACTTATACTTGTGCCTTTATGTTTCCTCTGTAGAAATAAAAGATGTCATTGAGTCATATGTCATTTCATATGTAGGACTTTGGTCTGTGACACTGTGCCACCTCCTGCATTAAACTGATGGTGATAAGTTGTGGAAAAATGACTGTTGCGTCACCCTGGTAATTGTCCAGCTATTACATTCACAGGCTCTAGCGTACACAGTGGCTTTACAAAGCAGAGTAGTGGATCAGAAGAGTTTCAGGATGTTGTATTCAGTAGAAATTTGGCAGCAGTGCTGTTTTGTAGCACCTGATTCTTGAGTTAATGCTAGGGAAATCCACCTTGTCAGGAACAGGGACATGAACTTCATTAACACCACCTGTAAATAATACAAAGAGAATAAAACTTAGTGGCTCAAAATGCAATGGAATTTGGGACTAACAACATTTTAAGGTATAAACTAGGATCTCATACAATTGAAATGACAGAGGGGGAGGCCCTGGCTTCAGCAAAGCCATCTGTTCTGGACGGAAATCAGCTGGAACTGGAAACATGGAGAAGTCCTTCCCATCTGGTGGGGCAACCAAAACCGATGGTCAGTGGGAGGTCCATGGAGCCTGCTTATAGGAGGCGCTGCTGGTAAAGGCAGCGAGATTAAGGAGTGAGGAACTGTAATAACTTGGGCATTAGAGCGTTCTTGGAGACTTCAGTGGCAGTATTAATGTTCTTGCATGTAACGACTCACCTAAGATGGATACGTGAGACTTCAGTAAAGCCAGCAGCGTCTGCACGGGGCAGAGATTCTGTTGCCAGGCTGGGGCCTCCCTTCAGAGCTGCAGGATGAGGTGAGAGCACTGCAAGAGGAGTCAGGGCTGGAGGATGAGGCTTGTCGTAGGATGGGTATGTGCAGGGTGGTTCTACTGTTAGATGTTACATGTAACCTGTGTTGGTTCATTTCCTGTGGCTGTTGAATGAGTAACAATACTTGAGGCATGATTTGCTAATGTTGCTAAGAATACAAAAAAGGTTTCCTCTTCTGCCTCCCTTCACATTCATCCCCGCTATGTCTCCGGAAACTTGTAGTTTCATGAGATGGACGATGGTTTAAGTAGACAAGAAGCAGGAGCAAGGCCTTCAGCTCACTTACACCTGCCTTATTCTCAGTGTTTTCAGAAGGCTGTATCAGTTTTGCACCATACAGATAGTTCTGGAATCAGGGCTTTCATGGGAAAAGTGTCTTAGGGCTGGAAGGGAAGAACAGCAGCTAACTAGATAGGAAAGTACAGCAGAGCCAGATACTGCCTCTTCGCTTTCCTTTCAGCTTTCTCAAAATAGAGTTCCCAAGCAGCATCAGTGGATGTAGCCTCTATTTTTTCGCTGCCACAACAGTTACTGATGGTATAAGTAAATGTTTCAGAGGAAAAACGCTTATATGGGTAACTTAAACACCTAGAATCAGTCTTTAAAAATATTCTTAAGCAAGTGTGGTGTTCTAAAGAAATACACCTTGACCCTTAGAGCAAAAAATAATATACTGCCCTCATCAGACACCAGTATTTTTCCTTTTTTCTTCATTTGGGATAATCAACATCCCTGTTTGCTATTTCTCTTCTTCTTAGATTTTAACAAGTAATTTTGCTTATAATTGTGACACTTCATGATTTTGTAAAAATTGACACCTGCTGTGTGTAGGATAATAGCACAATTCAACATGCACTGTGGGAAGAGCTGATTTTCTTCTCATTTTATCTGGAAATGTCTGAATTGTAAGTGGAGTTGCTCTCTTGTTAAATTAAAAATTACTGTGGATGTAGATAAATGGGAGTAGAGATTTTTACTTGTGTAGCAAGAAGAAAACCCAAAATAGAGGTGATTTTCTTTGTCGTGAATGCAGAGGAGAAAGTACTAGCAATTAATTTGAAAAAGAAAACAGGGTGGTTTGACTAGATTTCATCTGTGATGTCAGTTGGTTAGAATGGCGTTGGGCTAAGATCTCTGAGCAAATAAACAGCTGCTTTTCACCTATGATGAGATTTGCCCTTTGGAGGAGAGAAATGAAATATATGACAGCTATTCATCTAGTTAGAAAATCAGTGTGGCTTTGGTACTTTAGTATGCGCACGGTTACACCATCCTTCCTCCTTCCTCACGCGAAGGGTAGATCCTAGGTTTCTTGATCTAACACTTAGCAGGGCCAGGAGCAGAAAGGATAGCAGTTATTTCCTCAGTTCTTGAGGTTGGCTTCTGGTGGGCAGGTTAGACCTGTATTTTGCGTCACGACTGTAAGCTCAGGGTTTAGCACAGGAGCACAGGCTGGGTAAGGCTCTCCACTTTCTCCAGCAGACAAAATGTTGTCATCCCTTGTGAGGGATCTCTTGGAGCCAGGGAGCGGGGAATTTCAGTGAGCCGATGAAGGCAGTTAGAGAACTCAGAGTAAAGAGGGGGACTTGTCCCCCTTCCTTTGACTCTTCGCAAGAATTGATGCTCAGTGCCATTTTTCTGCCAGGTGATTTGAGAACCCAGGGCTGTGTCCAACAGCCAGAGCAGAACCTCAGCAGGAGGAAAAGGGGTTTCCTTACCTGGGTTGCTTCGGGCCTTTTTTACAGATGCTTTGGCAGATGAGCTGGAATTCTTCCTCGTGCCAGAGGAACTGACTGCCTGGTGAAAATGCGTAACACTGACCCAAGGCTCAGCACAGGCTGAGGAGGAGAAGAACTCTCTGTGGTGGAGTTTGCAGCCCCATCGCTGGGACAGCAAAGGGGTCGCATCGCCAAGTAGCCCTCAGGAGGAAGACAAGGGAACAGACTTCCCGCTAAGTGTTAAAGTCAACAAACTCACAGGAACTGTAGCTCTTGTGTATTTACTGTTTGTCTGCTTGAGACCCAGGCAAATTAGCAGCAGCCATCTCATTTTGGTTTCTTTCGGATTATTCTCCTGTGACTTTTAATTAAAACTTCCCTTAGGCACAAAAGAACCGTTGGAAATCTTTTTTTTCCCCTGGACTGTCTCAGTTTTAATTACCTTTTAGGATTTGAAATAAGCCTTATGTTTCCACCGGATCATGATTACTACAGAAGGAAGCGGCAAAGGGATCAGCAGGGATATTTACTATAAAATCAAGATTTCACATTAAATGTGGCTTAAATGCAGTCAAATAAACATTCCCTTCCCCCTCCTGAAAAACCCTTTGGCCAGATTTAATAGTGTTTCCTGTATTTTGAACTGAATAACTTGTGTTGAATCTCCCATTCCTGCACTATTCAATTTTTACTGGGAATATGATTACATTGAAATGAGACTCCATCAGAGAAATAAGATATTGGATGGGCAGTAGACCAAGGCGAATTTCTGAGCAGTTTGCATAAATGTTTTTCCAACCATAATAACAGCTTCAGAACTTGAGCAGAAGAGGTAACCTGTCAGACTGCAAATTCTATTCACTGGTGCTTGAAGCGCCTTGTTTGCCAGAGAATCATCAGGTTTTGTCGTGTTTACCTGCAAATAAATTTGATATAGAAAAGAGCTCAAATGGGTATAATGTCATTCCAGCTGGAGGGAGGGAAAGCTCTTAGCCACTAAGAGTATCTATAGGTCACGATGTACTCACATGGTATTGAGGCATCTTGCCAGCAGAAAGCGTCACCAATGTTAGCTTTTGTGATGAGCTTCCCAGGACATGCTGTCAGCAGGGCTGGCGTGGACTGGGCTGAGGAGGGTAGCGCAGGGCGAATAAGATAGTCCCGGTAAGTTCCTGTTGTTCGCTAGAGCAGTGCTGGCAGGTCTGTTAGAAACATCTGAATTGCAGTAGGGCTTAGAAGAGGGACAAACATGTGATGCTCAGAAGAAACTTCTCTGACAATCGTCTTTCAGCTGAGGAGAACCCCCTGAGGCTATCCCTAGCAGCATGGTCGCTCGCACGGAGCGCTGTTCTGCAGGGGCAGCTGCGCCGGTGCGTGTGGACACAGGTGTCACAGGGGCGCCGTGCCGCTCACCCCCGCCCGTCAGTAGGTACTGTGCAGCTGAAGGTGCTCTATCTCATTTCACTTTTCTGCACAGGACTGCCGAAGTCTGAGGGCAATAAGTTCTCCCCGTATCTTACGGAATTATCGATACTTTTGTAGCTGCTTTTAATCACATGATAATATTGCATTTAATACGAGATAATATTGTCGTTGGCTTCAGTCCAGCGGTCTTTGTGAATACCTTTGAATGGCTGCCTGGCTCTTGGAGTGCCTTTCAGACATACAGGAAATAGGCTTTAAAAAAAAGAAAAGCCTTTCTTTCCTGTACTCATTTGTGAGCAGAATGTGTTTTCCCCAAATAACAGCCTTGGGTAGGTCTGGCTTTTTGGATATCTTTGCCACTGAGGAACTGCACAGCCAAATCACTCAGAGATGGACTTGACGTTATCTTTTCCTGCTTTGATATAATGAGGATTCCTCCACACAAACTGCTGGTTTTTTGGGGGGGTTTTGTGGATGAATATTCTGTGTGTTGTATTTAAGAGCCTGCATGTAGGTGTGTGCACTAGAGCTGTTCAGTGTAAAAAAAAAAAAAAAAAAAAGAGACAAGAAAGAATGGAAAAAGTACTTTTTAAATGAATGGTATGATGTTAAGTGCTGTGCTCCTGTTTACCCTTTGTAACAATATAAATAGCCAGGGACATTCATCAAGGAGAAAGGCCGTAATTAATTAAGAGAAAAATTATGGAATGCATAATTAACATGTGTTGCAGCTTGTCAGAAGACTAATGCCAATAAAATGGTAATACTTGCAAAAGGACCTGACATTTATGTGGATAATAAAATATTGACAGTTGCATTAGAGATTTTAAAATGTTGCTTTCTAAAAGAAACTCTTGCTTAAAACCACATACCAACTATCATTAGGAAAAGACATCCGTACTGACGACCTGTCCCTAATAATTCAGTGGGAGTCAGGCAGTTTAATACCGTGTAAAACAGTCTGGCATTAAGAACTTTCACTGTTTTCTGTATAGAAAATATCCCCATAAACAGCTTCCTCCATTGTAGATAATGAACTGCTTAAATCCATATAAGCGATCTCTGCACTCCAAGAAACGGTCGCTGGGTTATAAAGAATAAGGTACCAGCTCTGTTCTGACGAGTGGTGTTCTCTCCGTCCCCTTTGCCTCTTTACTGGTGTGTACACATCTTGCTACACGTTTCGATTGGGAAACCTCTGTATGGCGCTCTTAGGATTCTGTAATTATCCACAACACGTTATTTTATTCAGGCCAGACAAAATGTAGGTGTATCAGTCATAAATTTGTAATTTGTATATAGCCAGCAGAAAAGCTTGAGGAGTAAGGCTACATTTTCTTTTTTTTTTTTTTTGCATTAATGGTTGCTTAAAGGAAAAACATCACAAGAAAATCATGTTTCTGTCAGAAAACATTGGACTTGTTCTACAAATAACCTTAAGATTAATGAACTGAAAGCAGCAGTCTTGCTCTTATTAGTGCTACAAATAACCTTACGACTAATGAAAGCAAAAGGAGCTGGTCAGTGCAAAAAGGCTTTTTCTTCCTTTTTTTTCCCCCCTCATTTTGGTGGGACTGAACAACTGGTGATACTTTCTGTAGCGTTTTTCTGTATTAAGGGGAAAACTTGCAGGAAAGGCTTTTAAGGATATCCACAGGCGAACAGAAGGAAACCCCTGTGTCTTCTGTACCACTGTTTCAAGGGAATTTTAGGACAGAATTTTCTAACTACCTATTCGTCTTGGATGCATCAAGATAAATGGTCAACCGTTTTTAAGAGTTTATCTTTAAAGGTTCTAATAGGAGCTATGGGCCATCTTGAAATTCTGTGCTGTAATAATTTGAAGGAATCAGTGTCAGGAAATTGATTTGCTTGGAAGCAGTTTATTTCAATTTGAATATTTTGAAATGGTGCTCGGTACCTAAGGTAGCATGCCTGAGGCAAGATGATCCTGTTGCCATGGTTTCGGGCTGAGATTTGGGTTACTATGGTGTCAGCCTTTACTTCTTGCTGTGCGGGAAAGTATTAGTTGACCTGGGCAAGGTCATGTAGACTTAAATCCTCAAAGAGGCTAAGCTGGAGCAACAAAAATTAGTCACTGCAGTGAAGGTCTTTTATGCGCCTGCTGCATAAAGGAGAGACTCCAGCCCTACGTGCGCTCTCCTATAAAGCACCAGGCACTCGATCCCTATCTAGAGGAGTTAGTGCTCTCATCTGAGACACACGGCCCGGCAGGTTATTGCAAATCATAGCCCTTTTTTGTCCAACTTGTATTAATATCCAGGTGTATCAGCGGGCACGTTCCTCTTTTCAAAAGCTGTGGTGATTACATCCTCTCCTGGAGATGGGCATCAAGACTGAAGTCCCTCTGTTCATCTGAAATGGGATGCTCGCAGGGAGATAAAATTTTATTTGGTAGTTTAGTAACATTTTTGAAGATGTGCATGAGGAGGCTCCGTATTTCTGCTCTTACTGAGAACTGCCTGCATGGCTGTAAAGGGCTGGTGGGGAGGCCCCGGGAACACCTCCAGTTTACAGAGAAGAGACCCAGCTGAATTACGACAGGCAGGGGGAGAATGTGAGAGAGACATACGTGGGGTTTGCCGCTTGCAGAGAGGAAGGCTGGAGCTGCAGTCCCTGTTCCAAAGACTTTATGTGGATTTTATACCCAGTAGTCAGTGTGTTAAATACGTAAACAGTCTTTGGAGCAAGAGCCATTATCATGAAGATCGAAGTGTGGTTTGACACTCGTCATGGTTTAACCCCCGCCAGCGACTAAGC
>NW_010412300.1:104333-137603 GCF_000710305.1 Buceros rhinoceros silvestris
CACAAGCGAAGCAGAAGGAATCCCCCCCCCGCCGCCCGTTGTCAGGCGGGTGTTCAGCCAGCTCCAGGAAAGCCGGGCTCCATCGCATGGTAGCGGTATGTGGGAAGGCAATCACCATCGCTCTGAACATCCTCCTTTCCCCACCTTTATGTGCTGAACATGACGGCATGCGGTCTGGAACATGCCTTGGGTCAGCTGGGGACCACTGTCCTGCTGTGTCCCCTCCCAGCCTCCTGTGCCCCCCCAGCCCACTGGCTGGTGGGGTGGGCTGAGGAGCAGAGGAGGTCTTGACCCTGTGTAAGCGCTGCTCAGCAGCAACGAAAACACCCCGGTGTTACCAACAAATCCAGCCTCCTGTGCCCCCCCAGCCCACTGGCTGGTGGGGTGGGCTGAGGAGCAGAGGAGGTCTTGACCCTGTGTAAGCGCTGCTCAGCAGCAACGAAAACACCCCGGTGTTACCAACAAATCCAACAGAGCCCCACACCAGCTGCTGTGGAGAAAATGAACTCTACCCCAGCCAAAACCAGCACAACCCTTTCCTTTATATCACGTTGTGTCTTGATGAGGATCCAAGTAGTTTCAAGGGCTGACACACTTAAAGGGGGTGGAGCAGAGGTACCACAGTTGCCAGGATTGGGCCATGGCGAAGCATCCCTCTGAACATTTTTCTGAGAGAGAAGTGAGGTACGTAGGAAACCTTGGTTGCGGATCAGAGCAGGAGTTAGGTTTGGGATGGAGCCATCCGTTCAAGAAAACCAAACCTGACACAGGACTGTTCTCCAGGCCCAGAGAACGTCACTGCTAAAATCTAGATAGTAACAAGGCTTTTTCATTATTGGGTTAGTTGATTAGTTATTTTACTATTTGTATGTATGTTTGTGGTTTTTTTTCCTTAGGTAGGGCTCTTAAGTTTCCATCTGGAGACTGAAGTATGTAAATTCCATCTAAGTCTTATTCCAGGTTCCTGAATTCTCTTGCAGTTTTTGCCTTTTGAGTTTTGATTTTGGTTTTCTGTCTATAATCTTGGACGTAGAGTTACATCTGAGGGCAGCTACAATGATGATATCACAGGACTTTGATGCTATGGTGATAGATGCAGATTTCGTCTCGTACCTCTTGATTGCGTCCAGAGTAGAGCCAGTTTATCCATTTCATCACAGTGAAGCAGCTCTTCCCTCCTGAGTGTACAGTCCTCCTCAGTGTTGTTCCAAAGTAATAACATTATCTCTCCAGCTTGTAACTGGAGGGGAATTACGTGAAGTAGCAGCATTGTATAATTATTTCAGTGAAAAGCTGTAGCCCTGACAAAAAAGGCTTTATTCACATATGAACACACACAGTAGTCGGATCCACAACAATGACTTTAATTATTATAACTCGATTGAATGGGAGCGATCTAAAGGCGTGCTGAAATGCAGTGAGTACTTCACTCCCAAATCAGATTGTGTTACTTGAAGGAAACAGCGTTTTGGTGTTCCTGGTGACTATTACTTGTAGAAACCAAACCTCTTGTTTGGTTCTCTTGCAGGCAGGCTCTTCCCCTTCTCCCCAGCTTTCTCATGGCTGTTAGGCTGCGTCTGAGCTGCAGCCTTGTCTGGGGCATTACCTTTCCAAGTAGGAAGGGTGATGGAAGAGTCACAGGGAGTGCAGTATTGGGAGTGGACTGCTCCTTAATGGGCTGTTTCTCGGGAATACAGCACGGAAGGATGTGATCTTGCCATAGTATTGACCATCTTTGTATTCGAGGAGAGGACATTTGTAGGAGGATTCATTGGTTTCCTAATTCCTTTTTTTTTTTTAACTTCCACTTGCCTCTGCTTTCCCATTCTTGTGTACTAACCTCATCCATTACGTCAGCTTGAAGTGATCCTTTTGCATTTTTGATTTTATGATACCCTGAAAACCCTTCTCTGGAAAAGGAGTAACTAGAGCACTGATCAATATCTGTGCTGCATTAATTTGTTCTCCTGGCGCTTCTTGGATACGGTCAAACCCTTGAGTTACTTTAGGGTCTACAGAAGCATAAGCTGCCCAGAGACTTAGCTGTGGGCACGGTTTTGTCTGGGCATGGTTGGAGAGGGCTTTTCCAAAGGCTCGGCTGGCAGCAGGGTTTAGGCTTGAAGATGGGAATAGCATTGAGAAGCATCTGTTTGACTCCAGGTTCTACTTTCTGTCTGAAAAGGGAAGATTCTTTCCTGAAAAATCAGGATAATCTATTACTTTGCTAAATAGAAATCTTCATTGTTTGTTTTGTTATCACACTTAAATTTAGGATTTGTCAAATATTTGCCCACTAGGGAGGAGAAAATCATTGACAGTTAAATGTGCAGTGAATCAAACCCAGTTCTGATTCCTGGACTAGGTATTGATTGCTGGTTTATCGCTCTTGCGGTCATTGTTATCTAAAGAGTAACCAGGGGTGAAAAAGGGCACAGAAAGTCAAGCTCGGCTTGTGGGGGGTTTTTTTTTCCCCACTGTAAAATTAGACAAGTTACTTCTTTTTTTTAACCTAGTGAATTTTAAATATAAACTTGCAAGTTTAAAGAGCAGAATATGTGGCTGACTGGATTTAGCTTTAGGAACCTCAGTGAAGGGTTGGCACTTGACTTCAGGGGGATTATTTTACAGTAGCACTCAGCAAACTGGGAGGAGTGCCCCCCTGACTCCCCGAAGCCAGACCTGGAAACCGGTGTCTTAGTGTTGAAGAATAAAATTTTACAGTCATTTAAATCATTGAGATTTACTGCACAAACCAAACTGGAGTCCAGGTAGGACTAAATCCTAAATGTGCCAGTAATTTCTGCAAGTCGACCTCAAAGTCTCTCTCGTGTAAGCAAGGCAAGGGCACCATCTGTAGCGTGCCTTCAGAGCTGGTAGGGGTCACGAGTGGTATCGAATACTGAGCTATTGTTTACAGAAGAAAAATAGAAGCTTTAAATACCCACACTTTTACAGGAAATATTCCAGGCTTGGTGGGTTTTATGACAGTTAAACATCCAAGCAACATCTTGCTCATTTTCAGACACTTAAGCTTGTGATTAAACTGCTGTAAATATTGGTGTAATTGTATCACACACCAAAGTGTTTCCGGGGTGAGATGGATGTAAGCGTGTACCTCTCTACTTTGCTAATCACCTGATCTTTGCTACAAATGCTTCATCAAGAAGAATATTTTTTTCAAAGTGTAAGTAATCTCCAGAACTGGTTGCTCAGCAAATGGATTTTGGTGGAATCCTCTAGTTGGCTTTTTTGGGGGCATTTTTGTGTTTCTGGTTTTCATGTGTGTGTGTATAAAGAATTAAAATTAGGAAAGAAGGATTGCTAGTGCCCTTGTAAAGCTGAAAAGGACCTTTAAAGAGCAGTTTTGCAACTCTGTTGACCATAAGCAATTTTGAAAGGATCCTATTCTAATCAAAGCTGACTTTCTGCTGAGTTTTGAGGTTTTAGATTATATAATTCAATCACATTGCTAGAAGGGTTTTGTAGGTAACATAAATGAGTCAGTAATGTATCAACCGTCTCTGTTTTCACAGGAAGGAATGCAGCATTCTTCCTTCAGTTCATTATCACGCAGGGCTTTGCACAAGCATTGTGTAACTCGGGGAATCACCAGGGAAGTGGGAAGGTAGGTCAGCTCCTGAGGTCATTAACATCAGACAAGGGCTCAAGTTCATTCCTCGTAGCTTCGCGAGGTAAGGGCTATTTGTTGGGGCTCAGCTGGCTACCAGAATTAACCAAGTTTCAACACCAACACGTGAATTATCAAGAACTTCAAACACTTTAATAACTCTGAAGAATCAAGCTGTTACCTAACCTCTGATTAAGGGAAAAAGGAAACTTTCAATAATTTGGATTAATCAGTACAAGCCTACTGACGTGCTGCCTCGACAGCAGCGGTTATGAGAAACTATCAGTGGTAGAACAGAGATCAGCAGGGTTGTTCTGTAGGAAAAAGACTTTTAGGAGAGGAGCACTGTGTCCCCTTATTCACATCAGGACAGGACGCTGGCTCCCACGTACACGATACTTAAGATCCCTGGAGTGGGTTTGCAGGCTCAGTTAGAAGGGGGCTGTGCAGCCCCGTTGTACTGCAGTGGGGAGGTTTGAGATGTTTGTGCACGGTAGTTACAACCGGTTTCGTACTCTGGTCAGCTGGTGTGAACCGCTAACTGAAACGGGCAGCTCTTAGTTTTCTTTACTTGCATTTTAGTTTGTGTTTTGGCTTTGGTAGCAGTTTTACCATGTAGTACTGTGTGGTGAGTAGGAGTACCATATTCTAGACCTGTCAGAAGCATCTCCACGCTTTAAAAAAATGATAAATGATATTTCAACATGTCCTGCTGAGGCTGTCCTGACTAATTGAGGCAGCTGTAAGTGCTTTAAATATTCCTGGCGTGTGGTTTCAGTCCTCCTTTTATCTTTTTTAATCACTTTTTTATGCTTTCTTGTTTTCCTTTAAAACACATCACTGTGTTCCTTCATTTAACCTCTTAATTTTTATTGTATATTCCTATTTACTGTTTTGTGGCTTGTGTCATTCTTTGCATTAGTGCAGTAACACTTGCTCGACCGTTGTGCTAAGAACCAAATACCACTGTCCAGAAGGAAGGGGGACACAGCTGAGGGGCCAGGAAATCTGTTATCATTCATACCTGTTGAGGGTGAGAGCTGTTTTCTGAAGGCAATCTCTTGTAAATCGTGGAGCATCAGGCTCACTTGGGCTGCAATTTCAGCTGGAGTGTATGGATCTATCACAGTACATTTATTAAAATAAACCAGTGATCTCACACTTAATCTTTATTTCATGAATCTAAGTGCCATGGTCCTGCATTAAAGATACACTTTCTCTGAAACATCTTAACACTAAAAACCCCCACACAGCAGGACTGAGAAGACTGTCATTGAGATCTTTGTCAAACATTTAGATATATACCGAATGATCGGGATTTTTCGCTGAAGTGAGAACTGTCTTCCCACCCCCCAAGACTGAAACCCAGAAAATGAGGCACAAAACTTTATAGCTATTTCTGCAGAATATCAAGGGGGTGGGGGGACAGATATGATACGGCTATAACTGATTGCTTATTAGAAGTCACGGAGGTGTAATTCATCCCATTTTCACTGTAGTAAACATGGCTTCTAACTGTCTCAAAATATTGGTGAAATGAGTTTGTTCCTGCAAAATAACACGTAGGCACATCTTCTGATACGGGGCCCTGTGGGCCACGTGAGAATGTCTCGGTGTCCGCGGTGCGTTCCCCTTTTCTTCCTTGCTCAAAGATATCGTCGTCTTGTCTCCCGGTAAGCACACATGGGGATCACGTGTCGGGGTGTGCAGATAACGGCGATTCTTGCAGCTAGTAGGTCAGAGGTCCGGGACTCTATCCTTGCCTTGTGTACACGCTCTGAAGGTGAGTCCCTCATGTGCGTCTCCTTGAATGACTGCTAAGGTTGTGGTTACGGTAAAGGTTAATTAAAGGAAGTGGTGATATCCTGATGTTAACACGTGTTGCATCTTAGTCCCATCTATAGAATGCCAGATAAAATTTGAATAGTGTTTACAGTGAAGCTATAGAGCTAAAAAAAAAAAAATCCTTTCCCAGCTTAAAGAGAATATGTAAATTGACCTTTAAAAATCAGTGTTGAAAAAATATAAAAGCAAAGCATTGTACTGTCAGTGATGTATTTTTTTAGTACATCAGACTGAATTCACCAAGAACACTTTTAAAGAATAAAATGGAAATAACAGTATTCATCCATGAGTAACTTCAAAACCCATTTCTGTAATGGTTTCTAGCTGTAATTAAATCACCAGTCAGACTAAAATTCATTGACCTGCCATCACAGATAATGCTGGCTGTTTCGTGCACTGCGATAATCACCCTGTGTTATTAAGCGTTGGCATTCCTCATAGGTGTGTCGTGAGCCAACTCACAAGTTTTGATCATTACTGAAAGGAGAAAAGGACCAAAACAACTTGGGAAACCTGTCAGCTGGAAGCCATTGGAGCTTAGCTGCTTTCAAATGCCACGTAGTTTTCGAAAAGTTTTGTGTGAGTGAAGGAAACAGTTTAGCGTATCTCGCACGGAAGGAAAGATATGTGACTTACTGTGGTGAACTGGCCCCTATTTCACACCGGTTCAGACAGGCTGGCAAGTGTATTTGTGGCATGTATCCTCAACAGCATCCAAAACAAAACGGTGAGCTGTCCCCGTCTGAGACTTTTACTCCAAGCTCCTTTCATCCTGTGGCTTGTTGGTGCTCTGATGCTTTTGGAACCTGTCAGGACTCGGTGGGATGGTAATACTCCTATTCCCTTCCAACAGTGGATCACTTGTTCATTTTCTTCTATGCTCTTTTTACTCTGGTCATACCTCTTACAACTTGTCTGAAGTTTCTCTGCGTTTCTCTGTTCATGCATTTCTTCTGTATCTGGATTAGCTACAACTAAATAACACTGCCTCCACCAGGCTGATGGATCTACCGTGGCTATACTGGTGTCGTATGTTTAGTTTTCTTCTCCAGCCTGTATCAGTCCTGCTTTCTGAGTGCTGCTCTGTGTGGTACAACGTGGCTGAATGGGGTTATTAGGAAATAGTGTTTTCTCAGGTCTTTTCTGAGGAAAGGTGTGGATCTGAGAGCTGTGGGCCCAAGATGCCTCACCTATTGTTGTGTGCCTTGTGGAAGGGAGTACTGCAGATTTTCTCTGTGTTTTCAACTTTTGGTGTCTCTGACTTCTGACCAAGAGGGCATTCTAGTTTGTGACGAAACTGGCACTCATTGTGGTCATGTGCTTTGGTCATGTGCCCTCCAAAAATTTTGATTCTCAACGTGTCTCTTAGGAATTTCTATTTCTGCTGCTTAGGAATTCGTATTTCAGACACTGCTGAGACCAGCAGTCCGAGAGTATCTATGTATAGCTACCATCACGCACTCTTGAAATGGCGAAATTTTATACTGCGAGTACATTTTGAGAAACAACAGCAAAAAATCACAAATCAGTGGAGCAATATTTAGTGTAATAGATGAGTAACACTGTGGATAATTTTAATGCTTCTATATTTAGGGAAGCAAGGCCTTGTAGTGTGTTGGTAACAGAGAAACTTGATCAGTGTGAAGTACCAGATGGTATTCTATAAATGAAGATCTTAAGGCAAGCATCCGAAGAACCCTTATGCTCTGTGAGTACCAGAGAAATTGTAACAACTGCCATCAAATGGGTCACTTTATGTATAATCAATTTTCAGTCTGTAGCATAACTGATGAGAAAGACGTTTCCTTTCACTAATCGGAGCAACAGGGACAGCACAGCTTATCTTAGTGCTTCACCTGGAAATGTTTCCCAAAATGAAAATCCAGATCCTCTGTGTGGCCCCTTTGTAGGTGAGCTCATCACGGATGCTTACTGATTTGTCACACAACAGGGCTGTAACGGTGTGTCCAGCCAGAAGGTCTTACAGCTCAAGGCTTTGTTTTGTGCCCTCACTGTTTTGACAAGGTAAATGCTTAAGCATAAGGCAATTGAAAAACAGTCTTGTAGGATGAGCCAACAGAGACAAAACTGGTACAGGGGTACCTGTGTCAGTCCGTAGCTTTCTGGAAGTTGGCAGTGTCAGTTAGGGATTCAACTCACCGGAAACGGCGGGCAGTTTTCCTTTTAAAGTTTAGTGCTATGTACGCGTCCTGTCCTTCGTCTGTACACGCAGTTGTTTCAGGACGCCGCTCCAGCTCAGCTGGCACCTGCCTGTTCCTACGAAACACGGGGTTCATGCCCAGATTTTCACGTGATTAGCAGCATAGAAGAATTGCTTTTGTAAATCTACCAGCTTCCTTTCGGAAAGGAAGCGGGCGGCGTGGTGCCTGGACTCTTTTCCTTTGGGAAGCGGAGGAGGTAAAACGTGCCAAATGCAGCACGTGCAGAACGCTTCTCCTGAAGTGGAGGGAGAGACTGGAACCGGACAGGGACCCTGAAACAAAGCCGGTTTCTGATCTTCCTGCAAATATGGGATTGGTCCCTTACTAAGACCTTGTATTAACTCTGCTGGTGCGCCACTGCAACAACAAGAGTATTGCAGCAGTTTTTAATTTGTAACATCCCTTTTAGAGACCAATTTTTTTTTAAATCCTTTGCTGTTGCAAAGGGGAGGCAAAAGTAATTATCTTCCACTTAAAATTTCTTTGTTTACCATTCTATAATGTATTCATAATGTTTGGGAGTAAATGAGCTTTCTTGATGTGAAAAATCTTTTTTGAGGCAAGTCATTAGATTCCTAGTCAATGACTGAGAAGAAGGATGTAGATTTTGACAAAAATTAAAGACGTGCATGCGTAAAGCTCTACACACCTGTGCTTCGGTTTAGCTGCCACAATGTTAGCCAAAGGTGGCGAAAAATACAATCCCATCGGAAAGCAGATAAATAAAACATTAGAAATGTCCCCTGTGCATGCTCTACCTAGGCCACAGCTTTGAACTTTCTCCCAGATGCTTGGGCTATCATCATAGGGCGGCTGAGACTCTGACCCTAAAATGTATCAAAATCTTTTTTCCCCCTTTTTTTCTTTTTTCCAGAGTAGTAGTTTTAAAAGTAGAATAAGTTTAGTTCTGTAACACAGGGCATGTTCCGTTATCAGACTATCCTTTTGTAATGGTTTGAGCTGGGATGGAGTTAATTTTCTTCATAGGAGCTGTGTGCTGCTGGTTTGAATTTGTTACTGAGGAGGGGTTGGTGACACCAGGGTGTTTCATGTCTTGCTGAATGGTGCTTACACTGAGTCAGGGCCTTCAGTGGCTCTCAGGCTGCCCCACCAGCGAGTCGGCTGGGCTGTGAAATAAGCTGGGAGAGAACAAGCCAGGACAGCTGACCCCAGCTAACCAAAGGGATGTTCCAGAGCATTTGATACCGCGCTCAGCAGTAAAGGCTGGAGGAAAGGGAGAGGAAAGGACGATGTTCAGAGTTCCAGTGTGTGTCTTCCCAAGTGATTGCTACGTGGGATTAAGCCCAGCTTTCCTGGAAAGGGCAAACCATCTGCCTGCTGTTGGGAAGTGGCGAATGAATTCCTCCGGTTGCTTTCCTTGTGCGTGCAGCTTTGCTCCACTTATTAAACTATCTCGAGCTGCAAGTTTTTCTCCCTGTTGCCCATCCGATTCTCCCTGCTCCCACTGCAGGGCTGTAAGCAAGCGGCTGAGCGGTGCTTAGCTGTCTACTGGGGGTGATCTACACCACCAGTTTATTTCAAAGCTCTAGCAGAAACGTTGGCATGTTGCTTTACATCCAGAAAAGATGCCTCAGCTTGGTTCACGACAGCAGGTGGTTCAGATAGATCACTGTAATGACTGTCCTATCTAAACTGACTGCTTCTTTGTGCCACACGTAACCACTGATGGCAGCAATTTATTGGCTTAGAATTGCAGGGAGAAGTCCCTGTTTACTCATTTGATGGTAGTGCTGATATTCTTTTGTCTGGGATCTCATCTTCTGTGAGTAAAGCCACAGTTCCCATCTGTTTTTATTTATGACAAAACTGAATAGTAGCTTGAATAGATTTTCTTTTTCACTTCTCTCTATTTTTGGCAATTCTTTTTCACTTCTAAAAAATTTTTTTTGCTATCATGGAATGAAAGATCTCATCGTCGCTCCCAAGTGGCTGTATCTGGTAGAAAGTTTTATTGATAACATGCATTGAAAAAACATTAGTTCTTATGTTGCATTAAAGTAGCTTTGTGCAGATGAGAATAGAGTTTATACCTCATCCATTTCTCTGAGAAAGATAATTTCCATCTCCCTCCCTGGGTCTGTTTCATCTTGCTTGACTAGACCCTTGTTGTCTTTTATGGCAAGTACACGTGTGTGGAAATGTTAGCATGTCCAAGAAAACAAAATTCAATGGAAGTGTCAACAAAATGAAATTAATAAGGTAACGGAAATAAGAAAATAATCCCATATTTTCATCTTGTCCCCTTTTTTGTCTACAGCTTGTAGGAATAGCAGCAAGGCCATGACTGTGGTGTAATATAATTTTGTATCTTTTTATAAGCACGATCTTTCTTCAAGCACAAGGAGAGGTTTTCCAAAGATCTTGCAGTCTTCGTTTGGAATTATTCTGCGTGAAGGAAGAATCTACTTTAAGGAGAAGCTGCTATGTTTGAAATATTCATGTGAGAACTTTGTGAGAAAGGTTCATCTCTCAGCATGGAAATGACGCCTTTTTAGCAGTAAAAGTTGATATATGCTATCCATGGGTGTTAATAAAACATTCCATATGGCCAGATACCAGTTCCTGCTGGCTGTGATAAGAATATATTTGTATCTAATACTGAAAAAATTAAATCTAAGTTGGTAATAACTTAAGTTTTATCCTTCTAATGAAGCAACACTAAAAACCAGAACAGAGGAAAATGTTTGGTTTTAGAAAGTAGCAATCAGTTAAAATTGGTTCTTCTAGGAGTATGCCATTAAAACTTTGGTCTGCCCGGAAAATGTTTGTCATTCCAAACTGGCATTTTTAAAAGACAAAAGTGGAAACCAAATAAAATATTTAAATGATAGCCAAAGATCAGATTTCAACACAGTAGGGGAAAACCCCCCAAACCACGACCAAATGAGTGTGGCCGGTTGGTTTGCACCGTTGTGCAAGAGAGTGGTTGTGTAAGCCGCATTCCTAGATGACGGGTACAGCTCTTGCTGAGGTCAGAGGTGTCTGCTGGAGGCAGGCAGGCCACACCAGTATGCCCAGACATGAGCAGCGAAACGCACAAAGCAGCAGACAAAAGCTCCACCTTTCTGTCAGCTTTTTCGTATTGCTGTTTCTGCAGAGAAAGTGTGTATCGTTAATATTCATAGTATGCCCTGAGTATCAATTATAACGTGCAAGACAAGGAAATACAGAATGTAAAAAGTTTACCAGAGAGAGATTTCGTAGTGAAATAAGAGTTGTGAAGAAGGGATATGATTGCCTTCCTTTTCCTGCAAGGGATGGGAAAGAAATGAGGCGTAAGAGCCAAAGAGATTATGATTGATGTGGAAAATGAGTATGCAGTGTTTTACATGTCCTGTACTCTTCCTGTTGCAATCAGGTCACACAGAGTGTGCAGTACCAGATGCCGATGTGAGAATCAGGAGTACGCAGTGGAAATAACAGTAATTCGAACTCAGTATCTGCAGGCTTTTTTCGAAATGCTGCAACTTGATTTTACTAGAGAGTATTTGTTAGAAAGTTTAAACTTGCTCCTTCCTACACTTTTTCTTTGAAACTCTGTTCTCTTTCCTTAATGCATTTGTAACTGGTGCCTTTACCTATCCGAGGTCAGCAATGATCTTCACTGGGAGGCTCTGTCCCTCTGATAAGTTGATTGCAAGCCTCTGTGTTTCAATCATTACTATTTTTAGGGGGAGAAACAACCAAAGCAGAATTTTAAAACGCAGCTTGCATTGGTTCAGTTCTGCTTTCCTAACTTTCTTAAGACTGAAGTTAAAGCAGTCCTAAAGTTCTCTGACATTGAGATAGTGCCATCCTTTTGGTTCCAGGGATTCGTCAAAATTACCTGTGTAATTCCCAGAAGAACCATGCTGGAGAACAAAAGTGATGCTTCAGGCTAAAACTTTGTCAAATAACCCCCATCACATGGAAGGCTTGTTTAACAGTGACACCCACTACTGGTGCCATACCAGTGGCTTGCATGCAGATGTTCAGCAAGTCCCTCACAGTTTCTTTCCCTCCATCAGGTGTAAGGATAACCTTGTAGTTTTTGTGTGCGTAGAGCAGCCGCTGTACTCTTGGACATGGTCTCCCTTGTACAGCCTGTTGGTGCTAGTGAATGCTGGTGGCCTTGGTCACATTTGCCAGACGCTCAAGCTGTCAGGTCTTGCAGATTCAACAGGATTACTGCTCTCTGGAGCTAACTTCTCCAATGTACTTGTCCAGTGCTGTTTTCTGGCAATTATTCCTGGTCCAGATCCGTAATTATCTACAGAATCCAGTTGCACATAGGATGCTTTTATGGCAATGTGAGGTAAGCACAGTCCCTACGCCAAAACGACTGCTTTAGCCTACTGGCTGTGACTTCTGCACTGCAGGAACAACCTTTACCGAGAGCTTTGAAACCGTGCACCTGGCAAGAGCCAACAGTGCTGTGTCAGGTCCTAGAGTTTTCATTTGCAGCTATTTGTTTAGCTGGCAACACCTAGACTACTTCCATTCGTTAGGCACTTAGGTCTTGCTTATGTATATTAAACAGGAGTGTCACCGATCATCAAGTCACGGACGGTTTAATTTCATTAGTCCCTGATTTGCCTTAAGCATAATGAAGGGAAAGGCAGGGATCATGTCGATGATTTGTCCTGCTGGAGGTGTCCTGGTACCCCAGAATCTACAGCTGCTTGTGGCTCACATTTCCTCCTGCAGATCGATGCGATGCCTGCACTCTGATTCATGCAGGCATCACAAATCTCCATTCACATAAATTACAGCCACATTGCTCAATCTTCCAGGTCAGCTTTCATATCTTAGGGGCTTCAGTGAATTTGTAGGACATCTTATTACTGCAATTTAGAGAAAACGGGATTCTTACATATAAAGTGACTGTAATGTACATAAATCAAAAACCCCCAGTGACTTCCTGCTGCCCAGCCTAGTGTGTTTACTGGATTCCTGTTGTTTGTCTGACCAGAACTCAGTACTCCTTCCTGACCAAGCTCCATTGGGGACTTCAGGATTTTGTGGGTTTTTTTTTTTTCCCTCTTTTCTGTTGATACTCCTGGATGGGTAGGTTTTATTGATGTCAGCATCAGTGTCTGTCAAGGAACAATCTCATCATTTCCAGATGCCCCCATTTTAAGAAAATAAATCAAGGACATAGAGTTTTTTAAGACAGTGAATTAATGGAAGTGTGGAGTGATCATTCATTACACCAAGCATCACTTCTGACCTACGCAGAGGAAATGCTGCCTATTCTTCTGCATGTCTATGAATTCCTTGGGTTTAAGTTTTCCTTTTACCAAAATGCGAAAATACCTCTGTCCTATGAACATTTCTCAGCCAGCTGAGCTGAGCTGAGGTGAATAATGGGGAGCTGTGTGAGGGAAGGGAGCGTGCAGGAAGCATTACCAACCGCTGATGCCGGAACTCCATAAATCTCCCTTTCACAGCCAGCATGGCTTCAGTAACCATGGTCATTAATATCAGTATTGGCATGACCCTTAATGTCAATTAGAGTTTTTCAAGTCAACAACAACAAAAAAATGTAGATTATCCTCGTGAAAGTTGGTGCGATTTCTGGCCGGGGGATCATATCTGTATGTTATATGAGTAAAACAGCATGTAAAATATAACAGCAGTTTTCAGTGATTTATAACCTCTAGTTTTCTATGATTTTTAATCATTAAAGAGTATGTAAAAACATATTTTATACACAATCTTTTATCTTACATTTATTTTTATATTTCTCCATAGCAATTTATTGCAATAGATATATCACCATTACTATAGACATTTATGGTGCTATTAAAATTCAATGCCACCATAAATTCATGCTCCTTAAAGTGTTGACATTTGTAACAGCTTCGACAAGGACGTATTTTATATTGAAAGTGAAACTTGGAGTAAGAAACTTTTGTAAAATTTGAGATGTGGGCAAGGAACTAAGTCTTTCATCTGTGTTCAATAATTCCAGTAACTTGGGTGAGACAAACTCTGTTATGCCCCACTTACGGGTTTCATTTGCTCAGGCCACTTCAAACGAGTTCAAAGTAAACTGTAACATACAGAACAAAATTATAAAGCAATTATTTACTGCCTGACACACACACACTATAGACAGTATATAATGAGCTGTTTGAGCTATAAGAGTTAACAACCTGGTTCTTCCTGAGGTACCTGAAGGGTGTTTGCTGCCCCACAGGCATCAGGCAGGAGAGGGAAGGCTGGTGGCCGCTGCTCTCTGGGACAGACAGACAGCGCTGCCGAGCTGCTCTCTTCCCCAGGGTCAGTCAAAACCGATGGCGCTGACAGCTCAAGCTGATTACCCAGCTGCTCCTAACTGGACGGACTGGCCTCCACATTTTGTTTCTCCTTCACCCAGCAGGATATTATACTTTCTGTGTTGATGTGTTTCCTCTTGAATCCATGATTCTGTCTCAACGGTCCCATCTCTCTGTAACTTTTGCTTTCACTACCTCGCCCCAGACTTTCTCCCAGTTTCTCAGCAGTCCCAGTGGCGTTCAGGCAGCTGAACAGGGGCAAAGCCGGGCTGTGCGTCATGAAACACCCTCTGCCACGCTGCCTGCGGTGGGTTACAGAGGTGGTTACAGCTGATGACATGGTTTATGTGGCAAATGTCTTCCTCTGACACTTTATAGGGTGAGAATATGTATTAACTGGAAAAGACAAAAAAAGACATTTCTAAATCCCAAATATTTAAGATTGTGTAAAGATCATTTAGTCTTCAGATTTTTCCCTGTTGATTGAAACGGAGTTGCTAGTTATCTTTGAACAGCAGCTTTCACCTGCAGGATGGACTCCTTCTTACGTAATTGCTTTATAAAATCGAGCCTGGCTTGCAGTCTTACCCAGAAAAGCTATCAGAGTACAGTGCCAAACCAGCTCTTCTTAAAAAGGCACAGAGGGGTTTTTTTAGCCAATGTGTGTGTTTGTCATTAGAACTCACCTGAAGTGCTTCTTGGAAGTGGAGGATTCGATCTAATTTCCTCTGTGAATTGTTCTCAAGCCACACAGAAACCGGCTTTTAGGAGAAGTCTCCTCCAGATTCTCTGAGCAGGGAGTACACCCATAGAACCTAATCTATTGTGTTAGGTTGTCTCTGCCTTCAAAACCGGCAAACTGTGGTTTGAGTCTTTCGCGCTGCTTCACCCAGGCGCTAAGCACAGGACACGTTACGGTTTTTTAATTGCTCTTCAACCAGAGTCAGAATAGGACCCCAGCCGTAGGGCAGCGTGTTATACGCCTTGTAAAGTGAGAAAGCTGCTGATGCAGTCCCTGCCTTCCTGAAGGTGCCTCTCACCCAGAGCTCTGGGTAAAGACTTCAGCTGCAGGGAACACTTGCCCAAACCTTTGTCATCGCTTCTGAGGTACTAAAGCCCACTTTAGCTCTGAAAGAGAACAGCATCAAATCACCACTGAAACAAAAGTGGCTTTCCTCCTCCCCATCACTGCAGCACCAGGCAGGAATATCTCTTTCTCTCATGTATTAGTTTCTTTATTCATGGGAAAAATAGACTGCTGAGTAAGTGTCAGCGTGGAGCCGAATGTAGCGTGCATGTGAATAGCAAGTTGATTTTTCTGTTGCTAGGGTTTTTTAAATTCAGAAATTAAAATATGTTTTGACAGTTCAAAGTATGTTTGATGATGGTCAAAATTATCATTAACCTCACGTCACCCCAGATTCCACGTAGGTAACTCATTCTGACGTGGCGGGGAGCAGTAGAGGGTAGCGGTGTGGGCGAGATTGCAAAGGAACTGCCGAAGAGGGGCCCTGCTTGGAAATCCCAGCCCCGCCGAAGGCAGGCAGGTGAGAGACCCACCAAGCCCCCCGCTCACGGCTACGCAACAAGGGAAAGGGCTATAGTTTTAGATGAAGTTTGGAACCCTGTGAAACATCTGCCAGTACTGGCTGCTCTGTCAGTTCACCCTGGAGGTCGCTTTCCTGCGACCTGAGCTGTTCTGCTTGAAGACTCAGCAGAATCCAGCGTGAACACTGACGTGGTTGGTCCAGACAGGGAGTGACTGAGTGTGACTACAGCTGACCGGAATAATAACGTTATGGGTGTTACAGGGGTCCATCGGGAGAGCTATCAAGAATTGTTGGCTTTCCTGAGGAATCGTGCAATCTGATGGAAATTCTGGAGGCTTTTTTATTCTAAGTCTATTACTATAATTAAATGGCAGATGTAACCAAATGCAAAATTTATTTTTATACATAGAAAATTTCTTTACATAATGTGAGGGGTGTGCGAATGTCCATAGGTTGTGCTTGTTGTGTATTTTCAAGAGCTCTGCTATAACATCTAAGAAAAATGGAATGAGAGACATGATTTCTTGCCTAGTGTCCAGTAATTAGCCAGAATTAGCAGTCACCTTTCATTATATTTTCCAGTAGCAGTACTTCTATATACCTGTGGACAATTTCCTGCTTAATGGGAGGAAGGTTGAGAGAGTCGCAGAGGTAGAGTAAATGGGAAGTCTGAAAAAGTAAAATGGTCACTAATATAGTCATAAGTAAGTAGTTTTTATCTTTATTTCATACTTTAGTTTATGAGACGAGCTGTTCTCAAAACAGAGATTGCAGTGTGCTGATAAAGCATGCTACGAAATGACGAATGTACTATAAAACTACTTTAATAATTCAGTGTCAGGAATCAGGTATTGCATTTGGCATCATAAAGTTCAGCTGCAGTTTTGGTTTTGACATGAACTCAGCTTCACAACTGGAAGCTTCATAAGCTAAAGAAAAAGGGAGATCAGTCAAGTGCTTCTGGCAAAGTCAAAAGTAAAGCTGGAGTTCAGGAAAGAGGATTTTTTTTTTTTTTTTTTTTTTTTTTTTTTTTTTTTTTTTTTTTTTTTTTTTTTTTCCCCCACAAAATTAGTGAGTAATGTACCTGTGTTCCAGCATAGTTCTCGGAGGTGCTGCTCTTCTCAAGGCTCTCTTTAGAGTCAAAATTAAGAGACCTAGAGGGCTTGTGGTCATTAGTGATGCCACGGGACTTTCCATACAAAGTGGCTTGTTAGCACTGTGGTTCTGACTAAACCCTGTAATTACTTTCAGCCAAGTTAAATTGCCCTTCAGTTTCGATTGTAGTGAGAGATCCCGGGAGTAAAATCGGATGAGGTTAACCAGGAGGAGGTTTTAGCATCATGAATGAGAAGTAACTACATCAGGATCAAAACTTTGCTAATGGAGGTTTTCCAGTCTACCAGAAAAAAAAAAAAATCACAAAAGCTGCTGACAGGAAGTTGAAGCAGGAGGAGTTAATTTTGGGAAAAAGGTGTCAATTTTCAAGCCATAAATGTGATTAGTCCTTTGGGAGAATCTTCCAAGAAAGCTTATGGAAAATTCTGTGTTGGTGGGAATTTGACAGTCAGATTTGGCTGCCATGTAAAGCCAAGTCTGGGCCCTTTTTAAAGGACGAATCTAATTGATTTCAGTATTTGTTAAACCGCAGCCACAACAGTATTTTGACTATGTTCTATTACCTTAGTGATGGTGTTTCCCTGGGCTGTTGCATCTTAACTCCTGGTGTGTTGTTGGGCCAGTGGACGTCAAATTGGGCGGTGGGGATGCGAGGGGCGATGAAGAGATCCGTTTCTCACGGGCAGCAGCTGAGGGACGCTGTAGATTTGTCTACAGCCTCTCGCTTTCTGCTGTAACCGTCATGTGTACCTTGTTTAGAAATGCAATATTAGAATGAATAAGCCTACAATTTTATTTCCACATTACATATAGAATATCCGATGAGTAGTTATGACGTGTAAGATTAATCCCACTCATGAGGAGAGGCCTTTATAATTAGTGTCATCACCTTGCTTCAGTTATAAACTGTTCAATTCATTCAAGAGAGAAAATCCATGTCTCAGGAATGTTCATCATGCCTCCTCTTTGTGAATTTATTACTCTTCTTAATGGGAAAAGTTTGAACGATAAAGGTATTTTTCAGTGATTATTACTGCGTAAAGACTGACCATTTCTGTGCAAATGAGGCTGATTTGGCAAATAGCCTGGTGCTGTCGGGTCTAAAAGGCTTTGGAAACACTTCAGTTAGAGAAACTGTAGATTCAGCTTTACTAAAAGGGAGAGAAGCAAGCTGTGTTTGTAAGGTGTGGTTTCGGTCGCATTTGATTTGCCTTTACCATAACTCTGCTTGTGATAAGCGTTTTCTGTGGTGATCCCTAGTGCTTTTGAGCTTCACACCTACAGCTGGAGTTAAACGTTGGACATGGAGATTGGAACGTCCACTCAGCAAACAGTAAAAGCCAGACCTGCCAACATCTCTCTCTTCTAGAGAGCTGTTTGAAGAAGAGCAGAAGGCTTTCAAACGTGGAAAGGCCAAGTTATGCCAGAATAGTCAAGTGTTTTAAACAGCAATGAATCCAAGAGACGAGGGGAAGCAGGACTGAAATGGGAAGCAGCAATTCCTGTATGCAGGCTCTCCTTGACTCCTGTCACAACGGACTGTACCAGCAGCCTGCAGGGTCTCTTGGCTCTTAGGATTAGGGGTTTTGTTTCTTTTTCTTACATCGTCCGGAGATCTGATTGATTGTTTCCTGAGGGATGGAACATTCACAGCATTCGGACCCCTTCACATTTTCCACCGGATCCAGTCACTCGCTGTCAGAGGGACAAATTACATTCACCGAGCACAAACCCTCTTTGTCTCTGCGGGCTCGGACACGGTAAATGCAATCAAACAAAGGTTCCCTTTCCCTGTGCGCAGGTGAGCGGTGTCAGGAGCAATGGCTCTGCTGCCATTCTTGTGCAATGCGCAGCCTGTCGTTCTAGCAGTGGATTATCTCCCCCCGCTCTCTGTCCTCTTTCCTCAGCCCCCACCTTCCCCACCCAGTTGGGGATCACCCCCTTTTTGGACTTTGCAATGACCTTTCCGTCCAACTAATTGCTGCTCAGCGTCCTTGAAGCAGTGCCCTGCCTTGTGGGATGGGGACCGCTTCGGGAAGGGAAAAAACCCTGCAGCTGTCAGCGCCCGAAGAGTCCTGAGAGATGGCCAGGATAGGTTTTGTCAAGATCGCTTTCTGCTAGGGAGAGACTTCAGCAGATTGTTGTTCTTTCTGCTGACTGAATGCTTCTAAAAGCATAATGCAGCATCTCGGTGGAATTGTTTTAATCGAAGAGGTCTTTACGGAAAATACGTTGGTGTTTTGGGAGCAGTTGGTGAGCTTAGATGGAATCCAAATGAAGAGTCCTGCAGCACACACTCTTAGGAGTTTAAAAAAAAAAATTAAAAAATCATTTAAGGTTGGATTTAAGGATTAGCTGAAATCGGGAGTTGGGAATCATGTTTATATAAACAAATGGAAATTGCTTTCTACATGCTAATTGCAATTACACGTTTCTGTTCTCACATTTCATTAATGCCAAACTGCTTGTTATCACAGCTAATAAGAAATAAATCATAATTGTTTTTAGCTATTCTACATAATGAACAAAAACATTATGGCTGCCAGCAGTTGCACTAGGAATTATGTTTTTGCCCAATAAACAGAAGATTTTGAATATTTGTAGTCCAGAGTAAAACTCTGTTATGTGCCATTGAAGAACATCCCAATTAAATAGCGCAGAGATTTTATGCTTTGCCATACGCTTAGTGCACAATTAGTGGAACATTTTGAACTGCAGAAATTGTTTAGGCTCAACAGTTTGTGCAAGTTTCTGTAATTATAAGTGAAAAACAGCGCTGAAAATAAAAAAGCATTCTTTATAATATGCTAGAATAAAGCTCTAGAGATGTGGCAAAACACTTCCCACAGACGCTGCACTTCTGCTGGCAGACTCAAGCATCACATTCACCCCCAAAATAATTCTTTGGAAGGTTCTGGGGTTTGATATCTGTACTCTCTGAGGTCAACTCATGTATCAGAGCATTTTACTAGGCGTAGTGAGGAGAGTTGCAGACGCATACTGTGTGTCGTACGACTGCGGTGTAGGAAGAACCACCAAGTGCCTTTTCCCCTGCCCCGTTCACGGGAGGTGACGCTTGCAAACGTCTTTGCGGTAAACCCTTTCAGTGCATTTTCAGATAGTCCTGTTCTGACAGCACGAGCTGTAATTTAGCACGAGCTTTGGTTATTTCAAAAGCTAGCCCAGAGCTCTTGTGTATGAAGTAGGAAGTAGCTGTTAGCCAGAAGTGTCTCTAAAAACTCGTGTGCAGCACAGCAGCGATGTCCTGCAGCAGTGGCCAGGCCGTCTGGCACTTTCCTTGGAGGTAGCTTCCTGATTTTCCATCTTTGTGAGCTGGGATACAAGGTCTTTTGGAACTGGACATGAGAGAGAGAACCAATGTGATCATTTAATTTGCTTAACAATTCACTTTGTTTTTTTTTTTTATTTTTGGGGTTGGTTTTCTTGTTTGTTTTGTTTCTCTCAGCTTTAGGACACATCTTTAACTAGTTCCCAACGGAGACTGAAGGCTGGAAAAGACTCTAGCATTAGTGGGTTTGCAATTAAAAAAGGAGAGTTGCTTTAATATTCCAAAACGCAGCACTTTTCTTTTGCCTCTTGTAAAAAAGCAGCAGCTTGAAGTTCCAGACTTTGGAGATATTTTCAAAGAACTGAAATGGTGTAGCACTCCAAAATTCGTTGGTGTTTTTCTTTGTGGTGATGTTGGTCTGACTTCTTTCCCTGCTAACAAACCAATATTTTTCCTTTCAAGAGCTGCCTTCTTGCACATACTGAACTTACATTTATCAGCTCATCAGAAATTCTGAGGGAACGTCACAGGTTTCACTCATTTTTCATTCCCAACTGAAATAACATTAAAAATTTAAAATTTTCACATTTTTTTCCAAAAGAAACAAAATATTTTGAAGTTTCATGGTGACCTGATTTGACATGTTTCAGGGTGAGCTGCTTTCCCAGGAGTTTCAGTTTTTAACTGTCTTTGTCTCTCATTCAAGGCTGCAACTTGCTCATTTTCTGCAGCGTCTTGCGGTTGTGACTGCCATTTGGCGGGCTCCTTGCAGGGAGTTCCAGACTCTCGGGAAAGACATTTTGGCCTGTGTTAAGCAGCAATGTGTAGGAAAAGTGTTTTGCTTGACTTTCTGAACTTTCCAAATGTCCTTTGTATCGCTTATTACGAGCAAGGGTCTTGATTTGATTATCCCGGCGGCTCTGCCACTCCTGCATTTTGGCTGGTGCTGGCTGTGTGCGTCCAATGGCTCCCGTTCAGCCTGTGATCACGTTCAGTTAATGATCACATTCTGTCTGTGATCACGAAATCCTCAGTGGTTTTCATGTGGCTGTCTGCAACATTTATTCTTTGTTGTGATGTGATTTTTCACTCTATTGCTTGTGCATGGGCAGGGAGGATTTACTGCAGGAGGCGATGCCAGCATCTTGCTGCAGGTGCCTGGTCTTCTGAACGGTGCTGTGTGGAGCTGCCTACTTGCTATTGGCATATTTGTGTGGAAAAGGTGGGATCTGGGAAGTGCCGCAGCCCATCTGACTCCAGGGGAGTTGCTGTCTGTCGATGTACTCTCCCCTGGGGAAAAACAGCCAGTTGTTTTCCATGAGCTGTGAATTTGCCTTAGGGTGGAAGTCCCCTCTTTGCCCAGGATTGTGAGAAAAACAGACTAGAGGAATGCAGATAAAGTGCCACAAAGCCTAACAATCAGAATTACTCCAACAGTGGCCATCTTGTAGTATTCGTGCTATCAGTACGCTGAGAATAGTCTTGGTTGTGTAATGAGTGATGATTCTTCCATGGTGAATTATTTACCAGAGTTTACTGTGATTTTGATGGTACCTCCAGCTTTTATTATTTTGAAATCCTTCTTCAGTAAATACTCATCTAAACTAAACTTCAGTTAAACACTGCGATAATGGTATAATTTTTTCCCAGCCTCGACAGTTCTATTTGTATTTTACTTTATTAGCATAGGAAGTGTGGTAACAGCCATGGTGTTTACACCGAGTCAAATACAAAGACAAGATTTCAGCTGGCCCTGTGTGCGGGGTCTTGCCTGGTCCACCTGGAGATGCGATGGCAGCACGTTTGCAGCGGAGACTCCTTTTGTGATATGGACAGACATGGGTGATCTTGGTCAAGAGATTTGACTCTCCAGGCAAGGATTGCCCTATATGGAGCTTCCAACAATCGGATTTTTTGTTATTTTGGTTTGTTTTTAAACAATCTATGAGCATTTCTGCCACAGAAACAAATTCTGCAATTGAGTTTAAAGCAGGGCTTCCCCTCAGGGTATCCAGTCCCAGCTGAGAAGCAGTTTGGTTGAAACCACAAGTGTAACAAGGTATTTGGCAATTTCTTGTCAGGATAAGTACAAGCCAGCTTGGGCAGGAGGCAGAAGGGCCTGAGCTTGTTGGGAGCTCTTGGGCCCTCGGTGGGGGTGCTCGGAGCCTGCTGGTGCCCTCAAGGTGTGTAACGTGCTTTTCCATCAATTCAGTGCTGTCAGTCACGACCTCCTGACAAACAAGGTCATAGCACTGACGCAGCTAGAATATCTTGGTTATTCGATGTAGCCCTGGTTACTTAGAGAAGACAGAGCGCTGCACCAAAACTAGCTGGTGGGTTTGAGTATCAGTAATGATCTAGGAAGGCTTCTAAACAAACAGCGCCATTGATCCAGAGTGTGCTCATTTTTATTGTTGTTTTATTTGTTGAAGAGAATCAGAAGCAATGTTGTGTTATTTATTCCTGGAATAATGTTACTATAGTAACCGTTGTTACCTTATTGTTCACGGGAGTTGTAAAGTTACTTGGGGAGCAACAAGAAATTTTCCAGTAATGGGGCGTTTTCAACAGCAGAGGTGTTTGCCTTCCTCGGGAGACTGTGTACAGTACAAAATCCGAGAGCTTGATCAAGAGCAGGGGCGGGGGGGTGAAAGGGGAGGAAGGCTGGTTCGATGCGCAGTGATGGGCGTTACACCAAGTTGGCTCATTTTTATCATTGTTTTCCTGTGGCAGTTTTGAAATGGGGATGGTGGGTAACCATGGAAACCAACTCTACCAAGTGCGAGCCCAAACACTGGATCGTACCAGTCCTTCAGATGTGATTAACCTGATTATTAGAGATAAAATGCTGCCCAAATCTTAGACAGGGCAGGTGAAAACTACTGTTCCACCATGACTGCCAGACCCCAGAGCTTTCGGAACGCCGCCTTGCAGCCACCTCCACCCAAATCTAGCTGGACTGCGGGGTGGCTTGTGGGGAAGTCCCTGTGGTGCTGTGAAAGTCAGCCCCTTCCCTGGGAAACAGCCGCTGGCACTGGGACACCCACTGTTCCTTGACCTCCTCGGGTCCTTCGTGGAAAGAAGGAGGGTCGGGACATCTCCCTCCCAGACCAGCCAGTCACAGCATGAGCTTAAAGGAGGTCCTGAACGGGTATGATGAGGCCTGAGAGGAATCTACTTGTCATTAAATCCTTTTTTGTTATTCTAGCTCAGTTTTCCAGCTCTGTTCCAGTGTTTTCCTGCACTTTCCAAGGCGCTGTGTGTGCGCTTGCATATTAAAATTTTGAAAATATTTAGCGCTATCTGTGTTTCTGGAATTGCTGTCCATTCTAAAATTACATTTAGCAGCACAGTAGCATCCAAATCCTTGGAAGACTCCATTTCACGTGCAGGTGTTTTTTCTAACCGTAGTTAGGGCTGAGCTGCAAAATTATCCCCATCTTCCACCTTATTTTAGCAGAATTCTCAATTAAATCAGGGAAAAAAAACCAGTTTTGTCTGAAAGGGAAACAAACTACCTCTTCTTTCAGCTGTTCTGATTTGCCAACCCAGGCCACTTCAGGGTGAGTGTGTATGATGGAGGGCAGCTTATTCTGGGCTGAGCAGAAAACTAGTTGTTTGGGTTTTGTTTTGTTTTGGTTTTGGGGGTTTTTTTTTGGTAAGAAAATCTTTTGTCAGGTAATAGTGAAGAGTAATTCTGAATTAAAAATAAGGCGATTTAGGCATTTAGAAAATTACAATGGTACACTGAATTTCTTGGAGTGTCTCAGGTTTATTAGAGATGTGGAAAAGGATTATTTGAATAATTTGAAACATTAGTACACTACAGTGAAACTTTCTGTTGTCAGCGACTATGCCTTTTTCTGTCAGAAAAAAAAAGATTTGGTTAATTAATCTGTCCCTGATTACTTTTAAAGTGCAATATGTGGTAGGTAATGTGCAAGCCGGTTATTACCTTAGATTCATTTTTATGTCATTCTGAATTATTAAAGCAATTATAATTCACCATCCAAAGGACTGAAGGAAGTAATATATGTTTCAAATTTCGTGGAACACTTTACTCATGAAAATCCCCAGTGATGTTCAGAGTGCTATTAATGTGCATAAGGTGAGCAGGTTTGTGGCTGGTCTGATAATAAAATGTTGCGATAGAGTGAAAATGTGGAAGAGTGCTTTATGAACAGAATTTTAAATCGGTTTATCTCTAAACACTGTTAGACATAATACAGTATTTACAGTAAAATAACCATAATATCCATCGTATTAATTGACATATTTCAAATATTAATTGTTACAGTAAAAACAAAAATGGAACATATATACCTTAGAACTTCTGGAGTATAATAAGCTGCTTCAGTATCAGGGGGAGCATTGGCCATGGTTTCATCAAGACTGGACCTGTTAACCACCCCACTGTTTCCTTCTGTTTCAATATACAATGTATTCCTTGAAAACTGGAAATTAGAAAAATTGTGATTTGATTCTGGACTAATAAAGCTGAGCCAGGATAAAAAGGTATGGAACTGAATGTGAAACAGAACAAAAATGACTGAATTTAATTCTTCATGATATGTCAGTTCTGCACGGGATCAAATGCTCTTGCCTCAACCGTCCAAACCACTTAAGCAAATGTTTTACTTAAAATAGTCACTTGTGTTATTTGCAGCTTGACAATAGTCTCTGAGTGGCGCACCAAAGGAAGGCACTCTACACCAGGGTTACACAGGCGGTGGTATCCCAAACGTACAGTTTGTGAAGTCACTCCACCAACTTGTTTAGATAAAGATCTAGTTTGGAAAATGAGCTTCAGCAGAGTGCCAGCACGATCAGAGGCGTGACGCTGCTGTGGTGTTTCGCTGTTGCTCACCATGGTGTTCTTGGGCTGTTTCCGTGGAAGAGCAGCGCTGCGAGGTGGAGCCGTGTGCAGCTGGTTTGCCCTAGACGGCTGCTGATGTAGAGTAGCGGTGTTAAACCGAGGGAGAAAACAGCTCCTCGAGAGCTGTAACTACATGTACAGATACCAGGTAATGCAAAACTTTCCCCAAATTGTCATTTTATTTCTACAACTACTTTACTCCAAGTGGCAGACTTGAACCAGAACTGTGTAGTGTGCATTCTGATGTGCACAGGCTTTCACTCTCCTTCATCTGCACCTTCACCCCGAAGGTAGCGTTTCCTGCAGCAAATGACAATCCACTCCTAAAACAAATACCGGTATGTGCAGGCGAGATAATTAATCTGACAACATTCTAACTAAGACAAGTGTGTTGTGGAGGCCTGGGTTTGCAGAACGTCACTTCGAGCTGCTGACAAGGTGCAGGTATATCTGGATTCTCAGCTGCGAGCGTGGGTGATTCTTCCCGCTGTTGAGGTCGCTGTGCCCGGCAGCTGCAAAGTGCCCTGCAGAAACAGGGGGCGGCGCACGGGAGCTGCCCGGGGGCTCTCGATCCCCACGGCTCACCGGGAGCTCTGCAAGGGCTTCTCGTTATGGCAGTGCAGTTCCTGAGCTGGTGAAAGCAGAGGTCTGACCTACCAGGGCAAACCGTCCTCCACCTAACCCTGACAGCAAGGCTAATGGCTGTTCAGGAGGCCAATGGATCTTCATAAAAAATGGAAATGGTTTTGCCCCTTCATTTTAATTAACATTATGTCTACATTTCTATGATAATGGATAATTAAGCGAGTTACCTTGACATTGGAATGTTCTTGGAAATAATTTAGTGTGCAATTTCATTGGGTTAAAGGTATTTGTCTGTTGCATTTTGAATGGAAGTTTTGTCATAAATATTTCTGTTTATGATTTATACATAGCCTAATTATTAGTCACAGAACCAGGATTTTACAAACACAGAATTCATTATGTGCATTTTAAAAATCTTTTTGTGGTCATACGTAGGACCCCTCTCATCTATTTCTTCAAAGAAATACTTTTTTTTTTCTCCCCGTAGCCTCCGATCATCTGTTATTCTATGAACACATGAAGAGGCAGATAAACATTCTCATGGAATGTGATTATTTTGGGGACAGCAAAGCAAAGTTTTCCTCCATAAGGGTTTGTTTATTACACTTCAGAGAAAAATGTTACTCAATCAAAAGTGTTCTTCAATAAAAACAGAAAGAGTTATAAAAAGACAAATTTTGCCTATTTATTCCCCAAAACAGCAGAGCACGTGTCTTTCAGGCAAACGCGGGTATTCCCCAGTAGCATCCTCGTCCACGCAGTGCTCTTCCTTAGAGTATCTTCCCTCCACCTACAGTAAAATAAAAACATAAAATGAACTTTCTAGATCCAGTAAGGATCGTGTCTTGTTCTTAAATCTTCCTGCCTGTCTATTTATAAAGAAATGGGGGATGCAGGCAGGCATGTAACATCCTTTTTGCTGAAATGTACCATCAGAAAAATACTTCAGTGGCGGTTCTGTCCCTCAGCTTCTTACAGGTCATGACCTCAATTCAAGAAAATGCTTAACTGTGTTTTGTTTGTCTGTGGAGATACTGTAAACTCTACTGCAGAACTCCTCTGTTTGGAGAGGTGCCCACAGCTCACATAAATAGTAATAGAATTGCAAAATGGTGTACTGTTTTCCATTTAATAGGCAGAAGTCTATCAAGTTATGCATTTCAAGTATCCCACGGAAGGGGTCATTAAAATTAAAGACTATCATTTATTCCCAGTTTCTGGTAGCTCTGTGTACTGTGTGAGAACTAACAGGAGGCCACGATCTCCTTCGAAAGGGTTGTCAGAGAGATTAGTCTTCGAATACACGGACAAAGAACATTTTTAATGTCAGATTTGTAAAAAAATTTTTGAGATATCCACTGCTTTTGTGATGCAGGTGACCGGCTGCACCACGGAAACAAAGTTGTTCATTTCAAAGTATAATAAACTATCCTGTTCCAGCACTGAATGCCGTGGACAAGGAGAGGAGCAGGTGGTGAAGAGAAAGGGAAGTGAAGAATGTGTTGAGAACGAGTATTTTAGGACAGTATTTCGATACAGATGTGATGCAGTGATCTGCGAGAGAACGCTGCGTGTGGTGTTACTGCAGCAAAACCTGTAGCAGTAATAATCAGCCTATTAAACTCCTCAGGAGTATCAGACAGCTCTTAGAAACTTTGTGGAGTGCTTAGTAACGTTTTTCTGTCTGCAGTAAATCTCTCTGAAGCCTAATCCTGCAGCCGATTCTCTCACTGAAACTGGAAATTCAGGGCCTGGGGGTAGCTGGGCTGCACTTTGCTGTTGATTGAATCATCTGTTGGATCCATAGGGACAAAAGGGCAATTTAAGATTTCATAAAGCCGACGAATTCAGGTGTTAGTACTTGAGATGGACCAATCTGTAATGTTCAGTGACATAGTTATATTTTTCTGTGTCTCAGCCAAAATCTGGACATGTCTTTATATGTCTCTATAGTTCTTGGTTATTTTCAGTCATCAGAAAACATTTTTTACTGCAAGGGAAAATGACTTACACACTAGGTCAGTGTTCCTTTATAGATATATATCGTCAGTTGAAGAACCATTTTCAGCTTCTAGCCGTTTCATTGTTTTGAGCCTGATGCAAAATTATGGGCTTATTCAATAGACAGAGAGCAAATCTGCTTTTTCTTTAGAAATAACATTTTCAGATACAGTAAGAATAGATAAAGAGATGGAAAGTTTATCTGGAACAGGAGGACAGAGCATTCTGATGATGTCCCACGCCAGAAAATACTCCTGTTGTATTTTAGATTTCTGTAGTAATTCAGGGACATAACAAATAGAATTGGAAACACAAGACAAAAGTTGTTGAAAAAGAGAGTTGTTCTTATTAATGAGTGCTAACGTTGTGCCACAATGTTTGTTCTGACGCGTGACAGTAAAAGCCCAGTGACGCCGTGTTTCTACATGGCACCTTAATCTGAAGCGCTAAGTCATAGCAGATGGCCTAATACATTATCTGCAAGATACACGGTTCTTAATTTTAGACAGATTTCACGCTGTGGAGATTCAATACAAGGTACAGAAAATAATTTTAAAAATATGAAAAATAAACTCTTGCCCTTTAGTGAAAGCATATTTTCTCCATTACTGCAAGTAGGTATTCAGCTCATGGACTCTGTGGGCCATGGTTTAGTCTTTCAGCGGTCAAAACAGAAGTATTGCCCCAGCTGGTGAATGGACCTGCTGTGTTATTTAAAATGCAGTATAGAAGGGTTTGCAGTGATCACACTGTCCTCCCAGATAGCTGAAACCCTTTTCATCTGTAAAGCAAAAGCGGATTTGAAGATCTTTCTGCGTTTACCTAGATGCGATGGATGTATCTAAGTCATCGTGCCCCTAGAAACTAGCCTTGGTGAAGATGATTTCCTGAATTAAAGCCCAGAAGTCAACACTTCTTTCTCAGAAGTCAACACTGGAAGCAAGCAGTGAAAATACTTTGGACCTGACTAAATTCTTACTGAGCCACTGCTACAGTGTGTAATAAATAAATTCCAAGTACTTCCTCCTGCCCTGCTCCGGGTGCTGCCGCAGCAAGTGTTTGTCTGTGCCAGCTGCTGCTGCAGTGGAGCTCTCCTTGCGCTGGGTGGTGAGCAGCAGCTTGTGCGCTACTGTACAGGCAGGGCTTGAGCCAGACAGTCTTGAGCGGCTCCCAGGGAAGTGCTGGTTTGTAATCTCCCTCTCTGAGTTCTGCTCTCTCCTGGAGGCCATCAGCTGTAAGATACGATGATGATTAGTAGTGCTAATAATCTGATACAAGGGCTGAGGAGGTGTTTCCACTAAAACATGTGAGAGAAAACAGCCAGGCAAATAGTTTGCTGCTTTATCATCTCCCCTGCTCTGTCCAGTTCCATCCCTTCCTGCATCTGCCAGTTGAAATAAGGAGGGGTTTAGGGTCTTTGAGGATGCTGACATGAAAAGCTCCAGGCTGCCTGTCTCCCTGGCCAAGCACCCATTCTCCTCTGTACCTGGGGAGCGTGGAGAGCTCGGTGAGCCACCTCCTTCTAAAGTTTGTACTGTGTGGGATTCCTCACCGGCCGGACCCACACCTGCCTGACAGGCAGACTCGGGCACCAAGGCGCTGTAGCGTCTGGTGGTTTGTCCGGGTGATTGTTACATAGATAACTGTGAAGCTGTCATCTTCAGCTCTTCTCCAAAGTGAGTACTGGAGCCTTCCTGTGCCACTGAGCCCTATGGGGAGAGCGGAAGGAAAGAGGGAGTGAGGGTGGTGTCTCAGTCTGGGGTGGCAGAATGCCCCAAATTAAAACCTCAGATTGTTCACAGAGCTAGAAACCTCAATTCTATACAGCCTGTAGCAGGCTGCTGGTTTTGTTGACAAAGCCTTGGTAACTGGGTGAGTAATTTGTCCAGGGAGTTTGTTTTATAATGATTGTAAACTTAAAAATCTTCTACCCACCCCCGTAACACATCTTATTTTAGGCAGCATCCAGAAAAATAGTACCTATTGGTACTTGCAGCTCCACAATCATTTCGCTTTTACTGCAGAGGGACGCACAGAAGAACAATTCTTATCCCCTTCTGTTGGTTGTTTGTCCCCTCACAGACCCTTAACAAGGAAGTACTCCAGGTTTGAATTCTTTCTCCTTTTAAATATTGAATCACACACTGACTTTAATGGGCACAGAGATGGGTAATGCTAATTAATTAATAATTAATACTAAATAATTCCTAGTCTAACCTAAGATAATAATATGCAGTATATCACGGACCACCTCATGCTGGTAGGGGGGGAAACCTAAAATGAGCACAATATTTAAACTTCTCTGTAAAAACTGTCCCTACGATCCTTCTGCCCTCTCTGAAGATTGTCCTTCCACTCGGGTTTCGGATTCGTCGCTAGAGCCCCTGACTGACTTCGTGTTTTCATGTGAGAGTCAGGCTTGCCAAAACTAAACAGATCGGACGATTTTTAGAAAGGCCAGTAGTTGAATCAGTTCACTAATGCACATGCTGAGAGAAAGAAATGAGACGCAAGATAAAATCACGGCAGGATGTTTTTTCCACGGCAACAATTTGTTATATACTTCAGATACTATATATCCTGAACTGAAAAAAAATCTAACATTAAAATACTTAGGCAATGCTAACTGCATTCCAGCATCATTTATTTGTTAACAGAGACATAGATATTGAAAGTACTAGTAAGTAGCTCGTGCATTATACATTACCACAATGAGAAGAGAAAATTTCACACAAAAACACTTAAAGCATGTATCACAATTGCATAAGAATCAGTTTTATAACCTTGACATTTTTTGTTCCGTGTGCTGCAGCTAGCACGATGTCCAGAAAGATTGCCTGTGACTCTCAGATCCATTGAAATGTTTTTCGAGCTTTAATTCTTGCTGAATGTTCTGAATTTCTGAATAGAGAACATACAAAGTATAAACTAATCTTGAGGTCTTAAAGGCAAGTCAGTTCAGATTTTTTGGGGGGAAAGAAGTTTTTCGTTTGATGCTTGTGAACATCTGGATGACGCAAAGCCCAGAGCGGGTGGAAATGCATGAGGTTTGCCTGCGGTTTGAAAGGAGCTCTGGTCACGCTTTGTGCCTCTCTCTAACAGAAACCTCGTGTTTTGAGCCTGCACCCTCACTCTTGCTTCTCTAAAAACATCAGTGTTGGCAGCTGGCAAGCTGTTCGAGTCCAGGTCGAACATTAATGTGACAGGCAAGTCTGCCATGCTAGCAAAAAGTTTATCAGAGTGCTAGAGTCCGTGCACAAAAGTCTTTTTTTCCCTCTTTCTTTTTTCGTTCTGTCTTTCTTTTCTTTAATAGAACACAGAGTGTGAAGGCTCATCTAAGTAGAAAAGATTCATCAAAATCTCTAATTAAATACATGACAGCTGGTGAATTAGAGCATTTTGTCTTAGCGCTGCCATCCTATAATACTTCATAATCCTGCGAGTCCAAAGTATGAATTAATTATGCTTATAAGTATCCTGATACCCAGTTAAAGGAGAAAAATAATCAAAAGCAACCCTGAAAGGTCTCTGAGAAAGTAGGTGGTGCTGCTAATAATGAGTAACCAGGACTGACTTATTTCCAGATTATGGACTTGACTTTGGAGATGCTTTGTACAGAACGGGCTGGTATTGTACGAGCATTCGGTCAAAGAAACCTGCTTGTTTTTAAAATATTGTGTTTAAAAAAGCATTTTTAAAGCCATGTGTTAAATATTAGTTCCTAACAGCTAACACAATAAAATGCCATAATCAGGTCCCACCTTGTAAAAATAATTATGATTAAAAAAAAAAATCATAGTTTTAGATTAGTTCTGTTGTCTTCAAGAAAGGGAAGTTTACAGACATTTGCACAGATGCTCAGGTGTTAAAAGTTTGTTTGAATTTGTTGGCAAAAGGGCTTTGGCTGCTTGTATGAGAGGAGAAGGAACAGAACCAAAGCAGGAGTTTTCATGCTGCAGAGTTCAGGGGATTTAGAATATTGTTGCACTGAAACATTCCAGGTTTGGGACCTGTCATTTCCGAACGTCAGTAACCAAAGCCTGAAAGTTCCACTGGAAGTAAATACTTCCTTTGAAAGTTTTGCTCCATCATTGATCCAGATCTGAGGAGGATATTTCTAAGGAAAAGCAGCCCTAGTGGTTTGCATTAATCTCGCTCTGTTTTGACTTTTTTCCTGCCAAGACCTAAGAGGGTTTTTTTCTGAGGCTTTCTGACTTCAAGTCTTCTAATTAAAATACATCTTAGAAACGAAACTCTTATCATTACATTTCTATTCCTGTATATCGTGAACAAAATCAGACTTGTGTGATGACTCTCGCACGCATTTCAGCAGCTGTCTTCTGCAGCTTCTCCGGTTTCCAGTGGGTAGCACAGAATGTTTCTTTTCTTTACAATTCACCTTTCTGCCTGTTGATTCATTTTATTGGTTATTAAGAGGCCATGAAACTATACTGAAAAATTGCGCGTTCTTGGAGTTTTGACTGTCCTCAAAATCCATGTAGAGTAAATTCTGTATTTGTGATTTTTTTTTTTCCTCGTTTTGGTCAGCGGATGGTGAGATGTTAGTATCACAACTTGGGACTGAGAGGGTAAGGAATTTCAGACAAACGTGGCCCAAAATTCCTGTAATTCATATATTCCTGAGTCAAGAGCACTTCTTTGAAGTCTATTATAGCTGTCTGCTGGAGCTGTTTTGTTTCAGCCCACTGAAATCACTATTTATTTACCACGGTTGTTAATAACAGGGTTCACGAAGCAGCACCCGGTTACTGCTGGCAGTCAGGAAGCCCAAGTGAAAGTGCAGTTCCTGAAATTCCTGTCGGATGACTTTTAGCTAGTTCCTAGCTGTACTCTGTGCGGAACGAGAGAGGAGGAACGTGCCAAACATTCTCATTATTAAGAAGACTGAAGAACTCAACAAATCTTTTGAATCCCGTTGGTAACAAATACAGCGTTATTCCGAAAGCCGCCCGTTCAGAGCAATGTTTGACGGGAGAAGGAGCCACTGAGTCCCTCCCAGTAAGCTGATTTCTTGTCGAGGGGTTCTGCTGCCTTCCCATCTCCTCCTCTGCCATTTGGATATAAGCGGTTGTGGAAAACCCGCGGGTCCTGGACCAGCTTTCACGAGCGAGACTATCCCCAAATACACCGTTTCCATCATTCTGGTGGCCCGAATTATTAACTTGGCCTAATGCTGGGAAGTGCTTGGCAGGAGATTCTCCATTGCATTCTCCAGTTTCTGCTCCTCAGAAAATTATTCAGATTTGTCCTTTTTTTTTTTTTTTGCAGGCTTTGAAAAAAATCTTTTTTTCCTTTTTAAAACAGTGGAGATGTTTGGAGGTTGTTTGATTTTTTGGGTTTTTTTCTTTGTTAGGGGGTTTAGGGGGTTTTGAGGGTAGGGTGTGTTTCTGTTTGGGTTGGTTTTTTGTTTTTGTTTTTGTTTTTTTAACCCTGTAGTGTGCTTTCTAAAAAATTAACGTCATGGTATCATAGAATTATCCAGGTTGAAAGGAACTGTGGGAAGTTCCTAGTCCAGCTTCCTCCTCATCTGAGCTCAGAAGGCAGTCAGTGTGGCCAGGTATGATTTATCTTTGTAAATCCAGGACAACTGTTCCTGGTTTTGGCTTTCCTGCTACCCTCCCTGCATGCTTGAGCAATGGGCTCATCTGTCTTCCTCCCTTGTAGCTTGTCTTTGCTTCCAGCTCCAGTGTACGGCCTGTTTTGCTGGAGATTAGTCATGAGTTTCCTGCTTAGCCAAGTCATTGTCCTGCTACATCTGTTCCTTTTCCTCAACACCAGGATGGATTGTTGTGCTTGGAGGACTTTGTCCTAAAAGACCTGCCAGCTTCCTCGAGCTCCTTTGCTCTTCAGGAATGC